>NC_056741.1:1114689713-1114762213 GCF_019279795.1 Protopterus annectens
TTGTCTTTCCAGAGCCAAGTTCCAAAGAGTCATGGCTAGTCTGCACAAGGGGTATGAATGTGTTCCTCCTTGTTTGTTTATGTACCACATTACTGTGGTGTTGTCTGTTCTTATCAGTAATTGTCCTGGATGCAGGAAGTCCTTGAAAGCTGTAATTGCATTTATTACTGCTAGCATTTCTTTGATTGATGTGAAGGTGCTTTTCCTTTTGGGACCATCTGCCCTGAATGCACCTGTCCTTCATGTGCGTTTCCCAGGCGTAATCTGAGGCGTCTGTGGTTATGACTTGTTTTGCTGGAGGCTTGCAGAATGGAAGGCCTGTGTTTACTTGACATGCTTGGGCCCACCATAGAAATTCCTTTTGCAAACATGGAATTATTGGTATAATTGCTTCCAACCTGTGACTGTGTTGAGACCATAGATTTTTTAGGTACCATTGAAGTTTCCTCATATGCAGCTTTGCACATGGGATTAGAAGAATGCAAGATGCCATGAATCCCAGAGCCTGCAGGATTTTCCTTGCAGTAAGCCTGGTACTTTTCGCTAGTGCTTTGAAGTACTGAGATAGTTGCCCTTGTTTTTCTGGCGTAAGATATGCCATCTGGGTGTTTGTGTCCAAGTTGGCACCCAGGAAGGTTATTTTCTGAGATGGTGTTAGTCTTGATTTCTCCTTGTTGATGGTATATCCCAGAGAAAGCAGTAACCGTGTCACATATGCCAGATGTTCCAGTAGTATGCGTTTGCTGTCCGCTTGGATCAGGCAGTCGTCCAGATAAGGGTAAATTTGTATCCCTTGAAGTCTGCAGTAGGCAATCACTGATGCCAGGCACTTTGTGAATACTCTGAAGCAGTAGATAAGCCAAAGGGCAATGCAGAGAATTGATAGTGGATTGAACCTGCAAGAAATCTGAGGTATCTTCTGCAGCTTTGTCTGATTGGGACATGCAGGTATGCCTCCTTGAGGTCCAATGTTACCAGCCAAACCTCCTTGCCCAGCATGGAAAGAAGTTGCTGTAATGTGAGCATCTTGAATTTTGGCACGAGTAGGAATGTGTTTAGGATGGATAAGTCCAAAATGGGTCTCCAGTCGGTTCCTTTTCTTGGTACCAGAAAAAGTCTTGAATAAAATCCTTGACCTTGTTGGTGTGTAGGTACCTTTTGTATAGCTCTCATGTTTAGGAGCTTTGAAATTTGCAGTTGTGCCTCTGCCCTTTGATTTTGTGGCAGGTTTGGCATGCCTCTCATTTTTGGAAGTGTGTGAAATTGAAATTTGTAGCCTCTGTTTATAATGTCCAGTATCCATTTGTCTGTTGTGACAATATGCCAATTGCTTGCAAATAATGCTAGTTTCCCTCCCAAAGGTGCTGTCAGCTGAGACTTGCTTGGCATGGGAATAAGGGAGTCATTGGGTTTGCTTCCTGTATTGTTGTGCACTGTCTTCACCACCTCTTGGTGCTGGAGATTGCCATTGTCTGCCTCTATATGATCCTTGTGATTGTCCTCTGCCCTTGTCGCCTGTATCTACCTCTTTGGGGCTTGTCAGTGGCTGGAAAGGACCAGTTTTTTGAAGGCCAATTTCTGCTAAAACGTGGTGGTTGGACCTGTAAGAAAGCCTTGACAGTTTGCATAGATTTGGCTTTTCTTCCATTTTCCGTGGTATGTCCTCAGCATTAGTACCAAATAGTACATCCTTTTGTAAAGGAGCATCAAGAAGTTTAGCTTTCATATGATCAGGTAAATTTTGTTCCCTAAGCCAGGCATGTCTGCGAATGACTGATCCTGTGGCAGCCGCCTACTGGAAGCCTCTAGGGCATCATAACCACATTGTAAGGTGTGTTTACCCACTTGCTCCACTATGCATCATATCCTGTAACTCTTAAATCTGGTTGTTCAGGTTGAGACATTTTGTTCCTTAATTGTGATAACAGGTACTGTTGATATTTAATCATATGAAACTGACAGTTTATGGCCCTCATGGCTAGGGTGGCGAGGTATATACCTTTTACCCCACCTTTCTAGAGATCTGGATTCCCTTTCTGCAGGAGTGGATTCTTGGCAGTGGAGGCCTTTAATCCCTTGGGGCCTTGTGAAATGGTTTCAGGGTCAGCATTATGGCCTTTGTAGAGAAATTGGTGAGAGCTGGGTACTCTAATATCTATCAGGTTGTACTGGTGCAGGAGGCAGAGAATCAGGGTTAAGGCAAGCCTCGAATAGACATCATCCAGTACATCCAAAACAGGGGTATAACCAGAGGTCTGTGCTGAGGTAACAAAGAAATTCCCTAAGTCTTTTCTTGGAATCTGAAAAGTCTTGGCCTTCCCAATGCAAGTGTTCCCTCAAAGTGTGCAAGGTTTCCCCAAAGCAAAAATCCTCAGGAGGTCATACAGAAGCAATGAACTGTTCTGCATCAATCCTCAAAAGGGGAGTAAGAGTGTTCCTCTGCATCAGAATGTTCTGATAAAATGGATCCCTGATCAGAAGAGGAGATTCTTCCTCCACTCTGGGTCTCTTGTCAGGAGGGGGCTGAGAACCTCTGATAAGAGTAATTAAATCCTCAGCCATTTTAAGCATCTGTTTCTTAGGCATGGGTCCAGGAGATGGGCCCTGTGCAACAGGCCTCGTGGGATGCCTGGCTGCTTTGGATTTAGTAAAAGCCTTTATTGAAAAAGAAGAAGAGGGCCTAAATACACCATGGGTGGAGGTGGACCTGTCCACATTAGTAGGCTCGACATTAGCAGGGGCTTCAGTTGTAGTCTGGGAAAGGACCGAGGACCCAGCGGTCTCGAGTACCGAGAACACCGCCAAAGGAGTGTCGTCGGTAGTCAGGGACTGCAAAGGCGTCTCGCTGAGAACCGGACCACGTGTAGCCTGTTTTGGCGTGGTGTCGGCGGGGACGCTGGTCTCGCTGTCGGTCCTTTTCCTTGCGTTTTTGGACAAAACGGTAGTCGAGTGTCCGATGACATCTTATAATCAAAAGCTTTACCAAAGTAGTGTTGGGCTTAACTCCCACGCTTGATAGTGCGTTTATTGAAGGTAGCGCAAAAGCGACAGCCCGAGACGTCGTGGTCTGGGCCCAAACAAGGTAAGCAACGGGAAAGGAAATCCTTATGCGGTATTTGCTTCCCACAAGAAATACAATTATTAACTTTTTCTGACATCGGTCTGAGGCAAGAAAAGTTTCTCCAACGGGGTACTTAGCTTTAAAGAAGACTTGGTTCCAATTTTTCAGAATCAGGAGCTGGCCGACCGGCACTTGCGAACTGCTTCTGCTTCGGGCACCGCGCGGCAAAAAAGACTGAAGAACATGGCGTCGGCTGTGTCTTATATACTCTGGCCCTACTGACGTCAGAAGAGTAAGCTTGACACCACGCCGGACCAAGACTTTGGAATTCGGCCGACCGAGGGACCGCCTGACGGCTGAAAACCCATCTGTGATTACTGCAGCTGTATGCACAATGAACATCTGTGACTGTGTTGAGACCATATGTTTTTTAGGTACCATTGAAGTTTCCTCATATGCAGCTTTGCACATGGGATTAAAAGAATGCAAGATGCCATGAATCCCAGAGCCTGCAGGATTTTCCTTGCAGTAAGCCTGGTACTTTTTGCTAGTATTTTGAAGTACTGAGATAGTTGCCCTTGTTTTTCTGGCGTAAGATAGGCCATCTGGGTGTTTGTGTCCAAGTTGGCACCCAGGAAGGTTATTTTCTGAGATGGTGTTAGCCTTGATTTTTCTTTGTTGATTGTGTATCCCAGGGCATGCAATAGCCGTGTCACATATGTCAGATGTTCCAGAAGTATGTGTTTGCTGTCCGCTTGGATCAGGCAGTCGTCCAAATAAGGGTAAATTTGTATCCCTTGAAGTCTGCAGAAGGCAATCACTGATGCCAGGCACTTTGTGAATACTCTGGGCGCAGTAGATAAGCCAAAGGGCAATGCAGAGAATTGATAGTGGATTGAACCTGCAAGAAATCTGAGGTATCTTCTGCAGCTTTGTCTGATTGGGACATGCAGGTATGCCTCCTTGAAGTCCAATGTTACCAGCCAAAACTCCTTGCCCAGCATGGGAAGAAGTTGCTGTAATGTGAGCATCTTGAATTTTGGCACGAGTAGAAATGTGTTTAGGATGGATAAGTCCAAGATGGGTCTCCAGTCGGTTCCTTTCCTTGGTACCAGAAAAAGCCTTGAATAAAAACCTTGACCTTGTTCGTGAGAAGGTACCTCTTGAATAGCTCTCATGTTTAAGAGCTTTGAAATTTGTAGTTGTGCCTCTGCCCTTTGATTCTGTGGCAGGTTTGGCATGCCTCTCATTTTTGTAAGTGTGTGGAAATGAAATTTGTAGCCTCTGTTTATAATGTCCAGGATCCATTTGCCTGTTGTGACAATATGCCAATTGTTTGCAAATAATGCTAGCTTTCCTCCCAAAGGTGCTGCCAGCTGAGACGCGCTTGGCATGGAAATGAGGGAGTCATTGGGTTTGCTTCCTGTATTGTTGTGCACTGTCCTCTCCACCTCTTGGTGCTGGAGTTTGCCATTGTCGTCCTCTATATGATCCTTGTGATTGCCCTCTGCCCCTTGTGCGTCTGTACCTACCTCTTTGGGGCTTGTCAGTGGCTGGAAAGGACCAGTTCTTTGAAGGCCAGTTTCTGCTAAAACGTGGTGGTTGGACCTGGAAAAAGGTTTTGACAGTTTGCATGGATCTGGCTTTTTCTTCCATTTTCCGTAATATCTCCTCAGCATTAGTACCAAACAGCACATCCTTTTGTAAAGGAGTATCTAGAAGTTTAGCTTTCACATGATCAGGCAAGTTTTGTTCTCTAAGCCAAGCATGTCTGCGAATGACTGATCCCGTAGCAGCCGCTCTACTTGAAGCCTCTAGGGCATCATAAAGTACAGTTTTGTACCTACCATAAATGTAGATGTCCGAACAGGATAGCATCTGCAGTCATAACAAATGGGTTGTCCTGTCGTCAGGCAGCCCTTGATCGGCGGATTCTAAAGTCTGGGTCGGCTGATGTCGCACTTCACCCGACGTCATCTCTGCTGGTCTTCGGTATAAAGGCATCAGCCGCCATTTTCCTCAGTGTTTCTTGCCCCAGATGCCAGTTGCCCTCTTGGAAAGCTAAATTTTGGATAAATGCCAATGTTTCCAACAAAGTAGAAGGCAAACAAAAAATAACAATGTATGTACATATATACAAACAAATACACCATAAGAGACCCCCCCCAGCTAGCTATTAGGAGGGTAAATACCCTAGGAGTACCACAGAGGGGAAAAAGGGTGGGTAATCCTGACTGCAGATGCTATCCTGTTCGGACATCTACATTTATGGTAGGTACAAAACTGTACTATGTCCTTCAAGGATGCATCTGCAGTCATAACAAATGGGTAGAATACCATAGCCAAACTAGGGGAGGAGGAAGAAGAATTATGGCGTAGTTAGGATCCCTTGCAGTACAGCAGTGGCAATCCCTGCTCGGGATCTAGAGTATAGAGGTAAATTATAATGCTTGGCAAATGTATGCACGGAGGTCCAAGTAGCCGCCTCAATAATGTCCTTGGTTGCCACTCCTCGTAAGAAAGCTGTGGTAGTGGCTGTAGCCCTTGTAGAATGAGGTCTTATGTTCTGTGGAATTGGTTTTCCGTGGTAGGAGTAACAGAATCTTATGCAATTTCCTATCCATTTGGAGATTGTCTGTTTGGAAATTGCTTTTCCTTCCCTTCCTGTTGCATAGGCTACTAAAAGCTGGTCAGTTTTTCTGTCACCTTTGGTTCTGTCCAGGTAGTAGCGTAACTGTATGTACATCCAAGGTATGCAGCAGTCTTTCCCCCCTGTTCTGTGGATTGGGAAAGAAGGTAGGTAGGTGGATTGCCTGGTTTAAAGACACTCTGGATACCACCTTAGGCATAAATGTAGGATTAGTTCTCATGGACACCCTATCTTGATGGAAGATTAGGAAGGGTTGTACTGCCCTTAAGGCCTGTAGTTCCGAAACCCTCCTTGCTGAAGTAATTGCTAGTAGGAAAGCAGTTTTCCATGATAGGTGTTGCAGATCTGCTGTTGCTGCTGGTTCAAATGGAGGGAGTGTCAATTTTTCTAGCACAAAGTTCAAGTCCCATGCTGGTAATGGTGGTTTCCTAGGAGGTTTTACATTCTTGATCCCTCTGAGGAACTGCCCGAGTAGAGGATGAAAGACAGGTGGATCAAGCTGTATTCTGCTGAAATAGCTGATGCATGTATCTTGATGGAGGAATAGGACAGGCCTGTATGTAGAAGCTCTGCCAAGTACTCCAGGATGTTAGCAATATCTATGTTTGACACATCTTTTCCTCTTTCAGTACTCCAAATGACAAATCTTTTCCATTTTCCTGCATAGTTCCTTCTTGTTGAAGGTCTGCGGGCTTCAAGGATAATGTCTTTAACCCTTTGGGATAGGTCTGGGTTAGTTGCTGCTATGTGATGTTCCAGGCAGTCAGTTGCAAGGTTTTAGGTTTGGGTGCATGATGTTGTAGTTGTTCTGAGTTAACATCAAAGGCATCAGGGTATTGACCACATTCTCCCCTGGGACATGCTCCTCAGCAATGGATACCAGTGTTGTCTTGGCCAATTCGAGCTATCAGGATTATCCTTGCGTTCCTCTTTGATTTTCAGTAGTACCTTGTGCATCAAAGGAAGAGGTGGAAATGCATATGCTGTCAGGCCTTTCCAACTGAAGGATAGAGAGTCCACCTTCCATGCAAGTGGGTGGTATGTCCTTGTGCAGAATTTTTGAGCTGGTGATTGAGTGGGGATGCGAATAGGTCTATTTGTGGCATACCCCATTTCTTTGTGATGGCCTTGAAGATGTCCGTTGTAGCATCCATTCGTGAGCATCCGAGGTGGTTCTGCTTAACATGTCTGCTAGGGTGTTTTCTTTCCCGCACAAATATTGCCTGTAACTGGATGTTGTAGCTCAGAGCCATATTCCAAAGGTCCAGAGTCATTCTGCATAGGGGTATGAATGAGTGCCTCCCTGTTTGGTGATGTACCACATGACTGTGGTGTTGTCTGTCCTTATCATTAAATGGCCTTCTTTGAGGAATGGTCTGAATTTCTGGATTGCTAGTTTTACTGCCAGCATTTCTTTTGGTTTATGTGCAGGTGCAGCTGGTCTGGAGTCCACAATCCTTGTATGCATTTGTCCAACATGTGCCCCCAGCCTAGGTCTGAGGCCCTTGTGATGGTTTGGCTTGCTTGAAAGTTGTGGAAGGGCAAGCCTGGGTTTGACTGGCATGCTTGAGCCCACCATAGGAACTCCTGTTTCAGGCATGGTATTAGTGGGATTTCGGTTTCTAAGCTGTGCCTGTGTTGAGACCATAAATTCTTTAGGTACCACTGTAGCTTTCTCATATGCAGTCTGGCATGTGGGACCAAGATTATGCATGATGCCATGAAGCCCAAGGCCTGCAGTACTTTTCTTGCTGTTAGTTTGTTCTGCTTTGTTAATGCCAAGAAGTAAAGAGGGAGTTGTTTTTGTTTTTCTGTAGTTAGGAATGCCATTTGTTTTACTGTGTCCAATTCCGCACCCAAGAATGTTCTTGTCTGGGATGGTATCAGTCTTGACTTTTGTAAATTGACTGTGTATCCCAGGGCTTGTAGTAAGTAAATGACTCTGTAAATCTGTTGTCAGCTTGCTTTTGTTGTCCGCTTGTAACAGGCAGTCGCCCAGGTATGGATAAATTTGGATTCCCTGTAGCCTGCAGTGAGCGATTACTGATGCCAGGCATTTTGTGAATACTCTGGGCGCAGTAGATAAGCCAAAGGGCAATGCTGAGAATTGATAATGCTCTGATCCTGCAAGAAATCTGAGGTATCTTCTGCAATTTGGTCGTATGGGGACGTGCAGGTATGCCTCCTTGAGATCTAGAGTTACCAGCCAACACTCCTTGCCCAGCATGGGAAGAAGTTGCTGTAGGGTCAGCATTTTGAATTTTGGGACAATGATGTATGTGTTTAAGACGGACAGGTCGAGAATTGGTCTCCAACTTTTCTCTTTTCTTGGTACTAGGAAGAGTCTGGAGTAGAATCCTTTGCCCTGTTCTGTTATTGGTACTCTTTCCACAGCTCTTATCTTTGTTAATTGCGCTATCTGCTTTAGAGCGTCTGTTTTTTGATTTGGAGGTAGGTTTGGCATTCCTCTTTTTACTGGTAAGGTGTGGAAGTGGAACCTGTAGCCTTGGTCTATGGTTTGCAAAATCCACTTGTTTTTTGTGATATAGTGCCAATTTTTCGAAAATAAGGCTAACTTTCCGCCTAAAGGTGCTGTTATTTGCTCCCTGGTAGGCGGTGTCAGAGCCAAGTCACTGTGATTGTCCTGTTGCAGTGGCAGTGGTTGTGTCTGTGCCTCGGTTATTGCCTTGCCACTGTCGTCTTCTGTAGGCACCTCCTCTGGATTGATTTCTGCCTCTAGAGCGTCTATTCCTGCCTCTTTGAGATTTTGAGGAGTCTGGAAAGGACCAATTTTTGGCAGGCCAGTTCCTGCTAAACCTTGGGGGCTGAACCTGTAAGAAATCCTAACTGTTTGTACAGATTTTGCCTTCTCTTCCATTTTCTTCATTACTTGCTGAGCAGGTGTACCAAATAGACTGGCCTTATCCATAGGAGCATCTAACAGCTTTGCTTTAACATGATCCGGCAAGACCTGTTCTTTCAACCATGCATGCCTTCTTATCACTGTGCCAGTCATGGCTGATCTAAATGAAGCCTCCAGTGCATCATAGCCACATTTTAAAGAATGGTTACTAACCTGCTGAATGTTATTCACCATTTCTAAAACATATTTCTTATCTAAGGAGTCATCAGTGGACAGCTTCTTATTTAACTGATCAAGCATAAACTCTTGGTATTGGATCATATGAAACTGACAGTTTAAAGCTCTAGCTGAGAGAGTAGCAGAGGTGTAAACTTTTTCCCCATCTCTAAGGACCTGGATTCCCTTTCAGAAGGAATAAGGTTTTTTGCTGAGGTCGAGGCTACTGCCTTAGGCCCCTGGGATATAGTCTCAGGATCTGCAAGTGGGGCCTTGTATAGGTGGTGATGAGTGTCTGGCACCCTGTAAAATCTATCAGGTTTGGCAGGGGCTGGAGGTAAAGTATCAGGAGCAGTGCAAACATCATTAAATGCATCATCCACAACAGGCAGTACTGGAGGTATAGCTAAGGGCCTATGTTGTGGTAAGTGCAGAAATGTCCTAAGCCTTTTTCTTGAATCTGAGAAATCTTGTCCCTGCCATTGGAATTGTTCTCTCATGGCATGTAAGGTTTCCCCAAAGGAAAATTCCTCTGGTGGAGAGGCAGATGGGATGGATTCTTCAGCATCGGAATCTTCATAAGTAGAAAAGGGAGCCTCTGGGCTGATCTGTAATGTCTGAGTCATCCGAAGAATCATCAGAGGACACTGGCTCGGGGGGCTCTGCTCTAGATCTCTTTTCTGGGGGCTGAGAGGCCCTGTCTGGGTGAGATTGGGATCCCCTAATTAAGGATATTAAATCCTCTGCCAGAGTAAGCATTTGTGAACTAGAAGTGGGCCTGTGAGAGGGGGGCTTAACAGGCACTGATTTAACAGTTTTGGCTGCTTTAGCCCTGGCAAAGGCCTTAATAGACATGGCTGCAGGAGGCCTAGCAGCACCACGTGCTGGGGTAGAGACATCCAAAGGAATGGTGTCTGATAAATCACTAGGAACCACAGTAGTAGGCAAAACTTCTGAGGCCGATTCAACTAAGTTAGCAGGAGCCTCAGTAGTAGTCATGGATTCGGCTGAAGATTGACCGGTATTCTCGGTTTCGCCGAAACCGAGACACTCGCGTTTGCTTAACCGTGGTTTCGGCCGAAACCGGACCGCGAGTGTCAGTCTTTTCTTTCGTTTTAACAATTTGGGTAGTCGGAGGATCCGACGGCATAATGTGCGCAAAATCTGAGCTGAAAAACTGTTCAGCAAACTCCGACCGACGCCTAAGCGTTCGTCGGTTGAAGGAAGCACAGGCCGAACAGGCTGCTACGTCGTGGTCTGGGCCTAAGTCAGGCAGTAAGAGTGGAAATCTTTATGAGGTATTTGTTTCACACAAGTTAAACAGTTATTGACTTTTTCTGACATTGGCTGAGGCAAGAAAGAGTCCCCAACGGGCTACTTAGCTTTTTAGAAGTCTTCGAAGTAGTATTCGGTAGTAGTAATCTCTGGATCTGACCGACCGGCACTTGCGAACAGCTTCTGCTTCGGGCGCCGCGCGGCAAGAAAGACTGAGGAAAATGGCGTCGGCTGGTGCCTTTATACCCCAAGACCAGCAGAGATGACGTCGGGTGAAGTGCGACATCAGCCGAAGCCGGACCCAGACTTTGGAATCCGGCCGACCGAAGGGCTGCCTGTCGACAGGACAACCCATTTGTTATGACTGCAGATGCATCCTTGAAGGACATCCACATTGTAAAGTGTGTTTACCCACTTGCTCTGCACTATGCATCATATCCTGTAACTCCTTTAAATCTGGTTGTTCAGGTTGAGACATTTTGTTCCTTAATTGTGATAACAGGAACTGTTGATATTTAAGCATATGAAACTGACAATTTAAGGCCCTCATGGCTAGGGTGGCCGAGGTATATACCTTTTTACCCCACCTTTCTAAAGATCTAGATTCCCTTTCTGCAGGAAGTGGATTCTTTGCAGTGGAGGCCTTCAATCCCTTGGGGCCTTGTGAAATGGTTTCAGGGTCAGAATTATGGCTTTTGAAGTGAAATTGGTGAGAGCTGGGTACTCTGTAATACCTATCAGGTTTGACTGGTGCAGGAGGCAGAGAATCCGGGTTAAGGCAAGCCTCCGAATAGACATCATCCAGTATGTCCAAAACAGGGGGTATAGCCAGAGGTCAATGTTGAGGTAACAAAAGAAATTCCCTAAGTCTTTTCTTGGAATCTGAAAAGTCTTGGCTTTCCCAATGGAAGTGTTCCCTCAAGGTGTGCAAGGTTTCCCCAAAGGAAAAATCTTCAGGAGGGGATACAGAAGGAATGGACTGTTCTGCATCCGAATCCTCAAAAGGAGAGTAAGAGTGTTCCTCTGCATCAGAACATTCTGATAAAATGGATCCCTGATCAGAAGAGGGAGAATCTTCCTCCACTCTGGGTCTCTTGTCTGGAGGGGGTTGAGAACCTCTGATAAGAGTAATTAAATCCTCAGCCATTTTAAGCATCTGTTTTTTAGGCATGGGACCTGGAGATGGGCCCTGTGCAACAGGCCTCGTGGGATGCCTGGCTGCTTTGTATTTAGTAAAGGCCTTAATTGAAAAAGAAGATGAAGGCCTTAATACACCATGGGTGGAGGTGGACCTGTCCACATTAGTAGGCTCAACATTAGCAAAGGCTTCGGTTGTAGTCTGGGAAAGGGCCGAGGTCCCAGCGGTCTCGGGTACAGAGGACACCGCCAAAGGAGTGTCGTCGGTAGTCAGGGACTGCAAAGGCGTCTCGCTGAGACGTGTAGCCTGTTTTGGCGTGGTGTCGGCGGGGACCGCGGGCCTCGCGTGTCGGTCCTTTTCCTTGCGTTTTTTGGACAAAATGGTAGTCGGAGTGTCCGATGACATTTTATAATCAAAAGCTTTACCAAAGTAGTGTTGGGCGAACTCCGCCTGACGCTTAATAGTGCGTTTATTGAAGGTAGCGCAAAAGCGACAGCCCGAGACGTCGTGGTCTGGGCCCAAACAAGGTATGCAGAGGGAATGGAAATCCTTATGCGGTATTTGCTTCCCACAAGAAATACAATTATTAACTTTTTCTGACATTGGTCTGAGGCAAGAAAAGTTTCCCCAACGGAGTACTTAGCTTTAATGAAGACTTCGGTTTCCAAAATTTTCGTAATTCAGGAGCTGGCCGACCGGCACTTGCGAACTGCTTCTGCTTCGGGCACCGCGCGGCAAAAAAGACTGAAGAACATGGCGTCGGCTGTGTCTTCTATACTCTGGCCTCACTGACGTCAGAAGAGAGAGCGACGACAACCGACGCTGGACCAAGACTCTGGAATTCGGCCGACCGAGGGACCGCCTGACGGCAGAAAAAGTACAGTTTTGTACCTACCATAAATGTAGATGTCCGAACTGGATAGCATCTGCAGTCATAACAACTGGGTTGTCCTGTCGTCAGGCAGCCCTTCAGTCGGCCGGATTCCAAAGTCCGGTCCGGCCGCTGATGTCGCACTTCACCCGACGTCATCTCTGTTGGTTCGGTATAAAGGCATCAGCCGACGCCATTTTCCTCAGTGTTTCTTGCCCCAGATGCCAGTAGCCCTCTTGAAGGCTAAAATTTGGATAGATGCCAATGTTTCCAAAAAGATAGAGGTAAACAAAAATAAGCATGTATGTACATATATACAAACAAATACACCATAAAAGACCCCCCCCACCAGCTAGCTATTAGGAGGGTAAACACCCTAGGAGTACCACAGAGGGAAAGGAGGGAGGGTAATCCTGACTGCAGATGCTATCCAGTTCGGACATCTACATTTATGGTATGTACAAAACTGTACTATGTCCTTCATGGATGCATCTGCAGTCATAACAACTGGGTAGAATACCATAGCCAACTAGGGGAGGAGGATAAAAGTAGATTATGGTGTGTTTAGGATCCCTTGCAGTACATCAGTGGCAAACCCTGCTCGGGATCTGGAATATAGAGGTAAAATTATAATGCTTGGCAAATGTATGCACGGAGGTCCAAGTAGCCGCCTCAATAATGTCTTTGGTTGCCACTCCTCGTAAGAAGGCTGTGGTAGTGGCTGTTGCCCTTGCAGAATGAGGTCTTATGTTCTGTGGAATTGGTTTTCCATGGAAGGAGTAACAGAATCGTATGCAATTTCCTATCCATTTGGAGATTGTCTGTTTTGAAATAGCTTTTCCTTCTCTTCCTGTTGCATAGGCTACAAAAAGCTGGTCAGTCTTCCTGCTACTTTTTGTTCTGTCCAAGTAGTAGCGTAGCTGTCTATGTACATCCAAGGTATGCAGTATTCTTTCCCCTCTGTTTTGTGGGTTGGGAAAGAAGGTAGGTAGGTGGATTGCCTGGTTTAAAGACACTCTGGATACCACTTTAGGCATAAATGTAGGATTAGTCCTCATGGACACTCTATCTTGGTGGAAGATCAGGAAGGGTTGCACTGCCATTAAGGCCTGTAGTTCTGAAACCCTCCTTGCTGAAGTAATTGCCAGTAGGAAAGCAGTTTTCCATGACAGGTGGTGTAGGTCTGCTGTTGCTGCTGGTTCAAAGGGTGATAGTGTCAACTTTTCTAGCACAAAGTTTAAGTCCCAAGCTGGTAATGGTGGTTTCCTTGGAGGTTTTACATTCTTGATTCCTCTGAGGAACTGCCTGAGCAAAGGATGCGAAAAAACAGGTGGATCAAAGCTGTATTCTGCTGAAATAGCTGATGCATGTATCTTGATGGAGGAGTAGGACAGGCCTGAATGAAGAAGTTCGGCCAGGTACTCCAGAATGTTAGGCATATCTATGTTTGACACATCTTTTCCTCTTTCAGTACTCCAAATGACAAACCTTTTCCATTTTCCAGCATAGTTCCTTCTAGCTGAAGGTCTGCGTGCTTCAAGAATAATGTCTTTAACTCTTTGGGAAAGTTCTGGATTAGCTGCTGCTATGTGATGTTCCATGCAGTTAGTTGCAACATTTTTAGGTTTGGATGTATGATGCTGTAGTTCTTCTGAGTTAACATCAAAGGCATCAGGGGTATTGGCCACATATTGTTCCGAGACATGCTCCTCAGCAGTGGGTACCAGTGTTGTCCTGGCCAGTTTGGAGCTATCAGGATTATCCTTGGCCGTTCTTCCTAGATTTTTAGTAGTACTTTGTGTATCAAGGGAAGAGGTGGGAATGCATATGCTATTAGGCCTTTCCAGCTGAAGGAGAGCGAATCCACTTTCCATGCTAGTGGGTGGAATGTCCTTGTGCAGAATTTTTTGAGCTGGTGATTGAGAGGTGATGCGAATAGATCTATCTGAGGCATTCCCCATTTCTTTGAGATGGTCTTGAAGATGTCCGGGTGCAGCTTCCATTCGTGGGCATCCGATGTGGTTCTGCTTAATATGTCTGCTAGAGTATTTTCTTTTCCCGGTACAAATATTGCCTGTAACTGGATGTTGTAGCTGAGTGCCAGGGTCCACAGCTCCAAAGTCATTCTGCATAGGGGGTATGAATGAGTGCCTCCCTGTTTGTTGATGTACCACATGACTGTGGTGTTGTCTGTCCTTATCATCAACTGGCCCTCTGAGAAATGGTCTGAACTTTTGGATTGCCAGTTTTACTGCCAGCATTTCTTTTAGGTTGATGTGCAGGTGAAGTTGATCCTGTGTCCACAATCCTTGCACGCATTTGTCCAGCATGTGGGCCCCCCATCCTAGGTCTGAAGCGTCTGTTGTGATGGTCTGGCTTGCTTGACATCTGCGAAAGGGTAGGCCTGGGTTTGACTGGCATGCCTGAGCACACCATAGGAACTCCTGTTTTAAACATGGAATTAGTGGGATCTCTGTTTCTAGGCTGTGTCTGTGTTGGGACCATAAGTTCTTTAGGTACCACTGTAGTTTTCTCATATGTAGTCTGGCAAATGGGACCAAGATTATGCATGATGCCATGAAGCCCAAGGCCTGCAGTACTTTTCTTGCTGTTAACCTGTTCAGTTTTGTTAGTGCCAAGAAGTAAAGAGGGAGTTCTTTTTGTTTTTCTGTAGTTAGGAATGCCATTTGTTTTACTGTGTCCAATTCCACGCCCAAGAATGTCCTTGTTTGGGATGGTATCAGCCTTGACTTTTGTAAATTGACTGTGTATCCCAGTGCTTGTAGCAAGTAAATGACCCTTTGTAAATCTGTTGTCAGCTTGCTTTTGTTGTCCCCTTGTAGCAGGCAGTCGTCCAGGTATGGGTAAATTTGAATTCCCTGTAGTCTGCAATGGGCGATTACTGATGCCAGGCATTTTGTGAATACTCTGGGCAGTAGATAAGCCAAAGGGCAATGCTGAGAATTGATAGTGCTCTGATCCTGCAAGAAATCTGAGGTATCTTCTGCAGATTGGTCGAATGGGGACGTGCAGGTATGCCTCCTTGAGATCTAGAGTTACCAGCCAACACTCCTTGCCCAGCATGGGAAGAAGTTGCTGTAGGGTCAGCATTTTGAATTTTGGGACAATGATGTATGTATTTAAGGTGGACAGGTCGAGAATTGGTCTCCAACTTTTTCCTTTCTTGGAACTAGGAATAGTCTGGAGTAGAACCCCTTTCCTTGCTCTGCTGTTGGCACTCTTTCCACAGCTCTCATGTTTGCTAACTCCATTATCTGTTGTAGAGCCTCTGTTTTTTGATTTGGAGGTAGATTTGGCATTCCTCTTTTGACTGGTAAAGTGTGGAAGTGGAACCGGTAACCTTGATCTATGGTTTGTAAAATCCACTTGTCCTTTGTTATGTAGTGCCAGTTCTTTGAAAATAAGGTTAACTTTCCGCCTAGAGGGGCTGCTATTTGTTCCCTGGTAGGCGGATTTAGGGTTAAGTCACTGTGGTTGTGTTTATGTAGTGGCAGTGGTTGTATCTGTGCCTCTGTTGTTACCTTGCCACTGTCGTCCTCTGTAGGCACCTCCTCTGGATTGGTTTCTGCCTCTGGAACGTCTATTCCTGCCCCTTTGAGATCTTGTGGAGTCAGGAAAGGACCAATTTTTGGCAGGCCCGTTCCTGCTAAACCTTGGGGGTTGAACCTGCAAGAAATCTTTAACCGTTTGAACAGATTTTGCCTTTTCTTCCATTTTCTTCATAACCTGCTGGGCAGGTGTACCAAACAAACTTGTCTTATCCATAGGAGCATCTAGCAACTTAGCTTTAACATGATCCGGTAAAGCTTGCTCCTTTAGCCATGCATGCCTTCTTATCACTGTGCCAGTCATGGCTGATCTAAATGAAGCCTCCAGTGCATCATAGCCACATTTTAAGGAATGGTTACTAACCTATTGTATGTTATTTACCATTTCTAATACATATTTCTTATCAAGAGATTCATCAGTGGTTAGCTTTTTAGTTAACTGATCAAGCATAAACTCTTGGTATTGTATCATGTGAAACTGACAGTTTAAAGCTCTAGCTGAGAGAGTAGCTGAAGTGTAGACCTTTTTACCCCATCTGTCTAATGACCTTGCTTCCCTTTCAGAAGGAATAGGGTTTTAGCTATGGTCGCGCTACTGCCTTGGGACCCTGGGATATAGTTTCGGGTCTGCAAGTGGGGCCTTGTAAAGGTGGTGATGAGTATCTGGCACCCTGTAAAATCTGTCTGGTTTGGCAGGGGCTGGGGTAAAGAATCTGGAGCGGAGCAGACATCATTGAAAGCATCATCCACCACAGAGAGAACAGGAGGTATAGCTAAGGGCCTGTGCTGTGGAAGGTGCAGAAAGGTCCTAAGTCTTTTCTGGAGTCTGAAAAATCCTGTTGCTGCCATTGGAACTGCTCTCGCATGGCATGTAAGGTTTCCCCAAAGGAGAATTTTTCTGGTGGGGAAGCAGCTGGAATGGATTCTTCAGCATCAGAATCTTCAAAATTGGAGAAAGGAGCCTCTGGCTGGTCAGTTATGTCTGATTCATCGGCAGAATCATCAGAGGACACTGGCTCAGGGGGCTCTGCCCTAGGTCTCTTCTCTGGGGGCTGAGAGGCCCTGTCTGGGTGAGATTGAGATCCTCTAATTAATGAAATTAAATCTTCTGCCAGAGTAAGCATTTGAGAACTAGAAGAGGGCCTGGTTGTAGGGGGTTTAACAGGCACTGTTTTAGTAGTCTTGGCTGCTTTAGCCCTGGCGAAGGCCTTAATGGACATGGCTGCTGGAGGCCTAGCAGCACCACGTGCTGGGGTAGAGACATCCAAGGGAATGGTGTCTGATAAGTCAGTGGCAACCACCGTAGTGGATAAAATTTCTGAGGCCGATTCAAGAGTGGTAGCAGGGGCCTCAGTTGTAGAGATAGATTCAGCTGTACTTTGATCAGTTTTCTCGGTTTCGCCGAAACCGAGACACTCGCGTTTGCTTAACCATGGTTTCGCCGAAACCGCGGACCGCGAGTGTCGGTCTTATCTTTGTGTTTTTGGCAGATTGGGTAGTCGGAGGATCCGACGGCATAATGTACGCAAAATCAGAACCGAAAAACTGTTCTGCAAACTCCGACCGGCCTAAGCGTCGTCCGGTTGAAAGAAGCACAGGCCGAACAGGCTGCTACGTCGTGGGCTGGGCCTAAACAAGGCAGACAATAAGAGTGGAAATCTTTATGAGGTATTTGTTTCCCACAGGTTAAACAATTATTAACTTTTTCTGACATCGGCTGAGGCAAGAAAGAGTCCCCAACGGGTACTTAGCTTTAGAAGTCTTCAAGTAGTATTCGTAGAAGTAATCTCTGGATCCGACCGACCGGCACTTGCGAACAGCTTCTGCTTGGCCACGGCAAGAAAGACTGAGGAAAATGGTGTCGGCTGATGCCTTTATACCCGAAGACCAACAGAGATGACGTCGGGTGAAGTGCGACATCAGCCGAAGCCGGACCCGGACTTTGGAATCCGGCCGACTGAAGGGCTGCCTGACGACAGGACAACCCAGTTGTTATGACTGCAGATGCATCCATGAAGGACATCCAGGTCTGAATGATATGTTGTCATTAGCTCCAGTATTAAAACTGAGAGCTGCTAAGTTGTGAATTTGTCATTTTTATTTTTGTCCACCAGATGGTGACAAAGATTACATATTCATTTCTGAAGAATCAAATATAATCTTCTATGTATTCCCTATATACATTTTGTTAATTCTTTATTCAATTGTTTTTAACATTATATTTTCATAAACTTCAACAAATTTTAAGTATTTAAAGTGTTATATATTTAATAAATATTACACGTGTTTTTAAAGTTCATTTTTAACTTAAGGGCAATTGATCAATTAAATTTAATTATTCAATTATTCAATTTTATGGTGGTGTATAAAAGCAGTATCAAAGCACTAGTGTGCATGTTCTGATGAAGAAGCTCGAAAACGTATGTCTTTTGGGAAGCGTTATTATTAAACAACTTTGGTTCAACAACAGTGATTCCGGCTTTATATTCAGCTATTCAGCTCTATTATATTAATATTTGGAACTCTCATTTGCTGTACTCATACCCTTATTTGGGTCTCAACGAGTGAGCTGTTGTGGTTTTGGTTCTGTATCTTCACTCGTACCATCTACATATCATTAGAAGCTGGAAAGGACCAATTTTTTGTTGGCCAATTTCTGCTGAAGCGTGGGGGCTGTACCTGTAAGAAATCTTTGACCGTCTGCATAGATTTAAAACCTCCTCTGCTTTAACCCCAAATAAAACATCCTGCTGTAAGGGTGCATCCAGTGACTTTGCTTTAACATAAATCAGGCAGAGACTGTTCCTTTAACCAAGCATGCCTACGTATAACAGACCCAGTAAGAGCTGCTTTAGAGGAAGCTTCCAAGGCATCAAAACCACATTGTAAAGTATGTTTGCCCACCTGTTCAGCTGCATGCAACAGATCTTGCATTTCCTTGAATTCAGAATGTTGAGGGTGCGTGCCCATCATTTGTTTTATTTTAGACATTAGGAATTGCTGGTATTTAAGCATGTGAAATTGACAATTTAGTGCTCTCGTAGCTAGAGTAGTTGAGGTGTAAACCTTCTTCCCCCACCTATCTAGTGCTCTGGAGTCCCTTTTTGAGGGTATAGGATTTTTAGCCATAGAAGCGCCTTAGCCCCTTTGGGACCCTGGGAGATTGTCTCTGGATCAGCAGCAGGGCTTTTGTAAAGGAATTTGTGTGAGTCAGGCACTCTATAGTATCTATCTGGTTTGGCTGGAGCAGGAGGCAGAGAATCTGGATTTAGACTAGATTCTAAGAAGACATCATCCACTATGTCCAAAACTGGGGGGATAGCAAGTGGTCTGTGCTGGGGGAGTAAAAGAAACTCTCGGAGGCTTTCTTTGAGTCAGAGTAGTCCTGACCTTCCCAGTGGAAATGTTCCCTCATGGTGTGTAAGGTTTCCCCAAAGGAGTAATCTTCAGGGGGAGAAGCTGAGGGAATGGAGTCTTCAGCATCAGAATCTTCATAAGGGGGAAAGGAGTAATCCTGTTCCTCAGAGGAGCCTGAGGAAACAGAAACCTGATCAGAGGAGGCATAATCCTCCTGTTGTCTAGGCCTTTTGTCGGGGGGGGGGGGGTTGGGAACCCCTGATCAAAGAAATCAAATCTTCAGCCATTTTAAGCATCTGTTTCTTAGGCATAGGGCCTTGGCCTGGAGACTGAAGTGTAGGCTTTTTTGGTTTTAGAGGAGTCTTAAGCTTAGCATAAGGTTTAATGGTGAGGGTAGTCGGTCTGAAGACACCTTCAGAAACCGAAGGTGTTTCTGCAGCACCGGCTTCCCCTACTGCAATGTCGTCGGTAGGGCCTAAGGAAAATGGCTGTGTCGGCCTAGAAATCTCTGCTGGGGGATCCGATGCAGTCTGGGGATCCAATTCAGCGGTAGCCAGGGGCTGCGTAGGCGCCTCACTGAAAACCGGAGAACCGGCGACTGGGCCAGCCGAGGCCTCGGAGTCTGGCTTGGATCTAGGCTGCCTGTCCTTATCCTTGCGTTTTTTATGCACGCCGGTAGTCGGTTGCTCCGACGGCATAGTGTAATTAAATTTTCTACCGAAGTTGTGTCGTGCGAAATCAAAGAGACGCTTTATAGTTCGCTTATTGAACCTAGCACAAAAACAACCAGTGACGTTGTGGTCTTGGCCTAGGAAAGGTATACAAAAAGAATGAAAGTCCTTATGAGGTATTTGCTTCCCACAAGAAATGCAATTGTTAACTTTTTCTGACATCTGACTGAGGCAAGAAAAGGTTCCCCAACGGGGTACTTAGCTTTGAAGACTTCGGACTGAAACTCTATTCGAAAATCACAGGTGTCGGCCGACCGGCACTTGCGAACTGCTTCTGCTTCGGGCACCGCACGGAAAGAAAGACTGAAGAAAATGGTGTCGGATGCCTCTGATATACCCCTGGCGCTCTGACGTCAAGGAAGAAGCGACAGCAACCGACGCCGGACCAGGACTTTGGAATTCGGGCCGACTACTGGACCGCCTGATGGCAGGATAACCCAAGTGTGATGACTGCAGCTGGGTAACACGATGAACATCTATCTAGAATGGCAGCCAGAACAAAAGGAATGTCACACAGCTGGGAAGACTCCATCTGTAGGAGCTCATAATATATTTTCTGAATCTCAGAGACATGAGAACAATCCTACTTAAAATAATTCATCATATGGGGCATTTGTAACCCCAAAGGAGAGCTCCTCCTAGGGGGAATCTGGACTTACGGTGTCCTCCTACTCCATACCATAGTTTGGGAGGGGGAGATTTGGGATCAATAAGCCAAAGATTCTTCCTGAGTACAGATCCTCATCAGAGGAATGCAATTCTCTAGGCCTCTTGAGTAAAGTGGAAGGGCAGGGAGGAGCAGGAACAGAAACCACTTGAGGCTTCATGACCATCAAAGCATTAAATAAACCCAGAGTGAAATCCTGCCATTAACACTGGGGATCCCTAACAGGGAAAATATGCTTTGTTTTTGGTTTCTTTTTCTGCTGGACATCCACTCGAAACACCCTTGGAGGATCAGATCCTTGGTGAGAGACAATAAATGGTTGTAGGAATCTTCTCCCCAACTAATATTTGAGGAATCTTCCATTGTTCCTTTGGATATAATCAGCCGAGGTTCCCTCTCAATGTCAGGTACAGACATCTGAAAAGCCTCAGAGGACGTGTGAGAAGGTTGATCTATGTCAGCCTCTGATGGGGTCACAGCAGAGGAATCCAAAGCAATCACTGGACGGTCCTCAAAGCTTTCACCAGCCTCTAGAGAGATGCCTAGGGGATATTAGACAACAGCCAGATCAGATCCAACTTTTGTACCCTTCTTTTGGCATACGGCTGGCCCTCGGTATGGTACTCCACCACTGCACCCTAAGCCTGCAACGTAAGACATCGGTTCCCCAGGTATATGGACAAGGAGACACGACTACACATGGTCTTGGACACAAATGCCTGGCAGACAGTGCACTGCATATGATTGTGGGAAGCACCCAAACAGAACAAACAAAGGTGGTGACGGTCTTTAAGGGGCATCTGCTTCCCACACTGACATTTTCCCTTTCTGTATAATATGTACCCCCCCCAAAAAAAAAAAAAACCTCAATGGGGCACTTACCTGAAAACACATCTTGGTAAGGTGCACAGCAGATGCCTGTTAAGACAAATGCTCAACAATGGCATTCGGATTGGTGGCAAAGTAGTTCTGACTATGTGCATCCATACGTCACCTTTATGCCCTACTCCTTACCCGGGATATACAATGCCTGTAAGTACTAAGGGGTGTGGCACACTGTCTGGATACTGGGCCATCCTTGGCAGAAGATCCTTTAGGTAAAGAATACTTCAACAGTGATATGGAAGGACAACTGCCAGGGTCCACTGAAGGACACACATGTAGAATCTAGCCTATGAAACTAACGTGATTGAAGCAGCCATGGAAACTATAAGGACAATGACTAGTCTTGCAGGTGGCTTCTGGCAGGACAGAGGTTCTATGGCTTGTTGGTAAAGAGATGAGATTTTCTGAAGACGAAGCTTTGCTAAGATCTTCTTTCCAAAGTTGCACCAATAAGTTCCAGATATTGAAATGGTTGCAACCTGGACTAAGTCCACTGTGACTCCTAAATTCATTCAGAGTAGAGGCAAGGAGTCTCTAGCTTGAATAAGTAGATTCATGGTAGGGATGGTGATGAGACAGTTGTCCAGGAATGGAAATACTTGGAAACCCTGCAGTGGCAGATGAGCAGCTTACATCCAGGGGACTGTGGTGAGTCCAAAGGGCAATGCTCTGAGTTGGAATTGAGTGGCTCCCAAAAGGAAGTAAAGATGCTTCCCAGAGCACCTGTCCATCTTTACATGGTAGTATACAACTTAAAGATCTATGGAGCACATACACTCATCCTTCCTTAGTAATGGAAAGATGGACTGAACCACGACCATCCAAAGATTCTGTTGTATAAATTTTAGTCAACTCAGGTCCAAAATTGGTCTTAGGTTCCTGTTTTAATTCA
This sequence comes from Protopterus annectens, assembly GCF_019279795.1. Lineage (NCBI taxonomy): Eukaryota > Metazoa > Chordata > Ceratodontiformes > Protopteridae > Protopterus > Protopterus annectens. Next base: position 1,114,711,889 of record NC_056741.1, read on the forward strand.
GCATTAAAAAGAATGAGTAAATTCTGGATCCTTTCTGGTCTGGCAGGACCCCTTGAATCACAATATCTTAGCAATATCACTATTTCTAAAGAGGCTACTTGCCTTTGTGAGGGTAAGACATAAGGAATTCTTTTCAAAGTGATGGGTGAGTATGAAAGTGTATGACATAGCCTCCAGTTACTATCCTTTGCACCCATGTTTCTTCAGTGATGCACATCCAGGTTGTTCGGTGCAGAGATAAGCACCCTTGACAGCCTCCAGAGTACGAAAGTGGAACAAACATGCAAGAGCACTGTAAACACTTCTCCGAGAAAAGACCTCTGAATTTGTGGATCACCTCTCCCTATTGGGCGATGCCTATTATAACAGTTTTGCAATATGCCTCAGGGAGCTGTCATAGGTTCATAGGTTGGTAATAGCCTATCGGCCCTAGGGCCTATACAAGCCTAGCCATAACAATTCCCTGGCTATTTCTTCCCACACTATTTACTTCCCTGGACCCCTGTCTAGCAGGGTGACTGACGTGATCCCCGGGGTGAATTTCCTTTCTCCCATCCAATCATCAAGGTTCCTTTTGAAGAGAGCCAAAGAGGCGCTCTGCTTGACATGTATGGGCAGTCTATTCCAGTGTCTGGGGAGTCTCTGGGTCAAGAACCTATTTCTCCAGCATGTTTTGTTTACTGTGATGAAAAGGTTTAGATCCCTGCAGCGTGTGGCTCTGATGGACTGGGATTTCTTTAAGTGTAGCATGTCCAACAACTCTGGGTTTGACATGGCCTTGTATTGTTAAGCAGAGATCGCCTCGGAGTAGACAATATACGACAGAGTATAGCTGGAGTTTTTTTAAGGCGGTCAGCACAGGGCATCTGCTTTAGGCCTGTGATTCTTTTAGTGAGGTATTTCTGCAGCCTTTCCAGTTGTTGCAGATGTCTTGAGAGGTACATACCAAATGGGCGTTGTATTCTATAATGGGTCTAATGAGTGATGAGTACAGTGGGACAATGACCTCCGTTTTTCTGGATGAAAAGCCCTTAGTGATGAGGTGTGCCACATAGAAGGATTTCCTGACTGTTGTGGCGATGTGGTTATTGAAGGTGAGACCACTGTCCACCTGTGTCCCTAAGTCTCTATCACACTTTTGGTGTTTAGTGTACTGCCACCTATGTGGTAATTCACGGGTACATGTTTTTTCCCAAAGGGGATAACTATACATTTCTTGGCAATGAGCTTGAGCCCATGGCTGTGGCACCAAGCAGCTGTTTCTGTAAGGCCTTTTTGTAGAGTATCGACATAATTTGGGGATTCAATAATGGCTCCCAGTTTGCAGTCATCTGCGAACTTTGTTAGCCAGAGTCCCTTAGTGTTGGCCTGTACTTCAGAGAAGTAGATGCCAAACAAGAGAGGTCCCAGGACTGAATCCTGAGGTACTCCACTTTCTCTCTAGAAGTGTCCAATGTAAATCCCTGGGACGTCTGAAACCAAATCCTCTTACCTTTTCATTCTGACTCCTGAAGAAGGTCCACTGTGGTGTAGAGAGTTTGATCCCTACAGCAGAAAGGGATCTACTGTACTTCTGACTTCCGGAGATGATTTGATCTAAAATCAAAGAAACTAAGTTGATTCATCTTAAGGTGCATTAATGAAGTACTTGAAATGTTCCACAAAAATCACAAAGCCGCAATCAGGCATGCCTCCTAATGGAAATGCCTGTATCATCTGCTCTACACACACACTTTGCAGCATTAGAGATGAGACACACACAGGGACTGGAGGATAGACAAGTGTGAATCAATAACCCTCTTCTGATCCACAGACAACGTCCCCAGAAGAGATCTGGCAATTTCCTTGGTCAAATCTCTTTGGAAACTGCTATGTGCTAGCTAATTCAACACTGAAAAAGTAGAGGATGTGTATAAATGCTTCCTGAATCTATCCAACATGCAACTGCCTGTTAGGTGGATGGACAAAGCAGCTGTCTTCACCAACTCCTTCTTATCAGCTGTAGCCACAGCCATGGAATATACAAACAGGACCCCTGCTTCAGTGGAGTAGATTTTTAGGAACAACTGAAAATTTAGAAGGCATCTTAGGGATAGGTTCAGCAGAGTCAGACTCCTTTTTACGTCTATGATTTTGTAAGTGGGGAAAACCATTTGAAGTAAATGGGCAAGAACCAAAAGCTTCGAGGACACAGACCCCTCCAGAGAAGCGTATTGGGAGGGCCAATTCCCTCTCTAAGAAGTGCCAGAATCTCAAGCAAGATGTCCTCAAGGCAGGGGATCTATGGGAACCTTCAACAAATTCCATGTCAGTGGTCACAGACTCCTCAGGGGAATCTAAGTGTCTCCTTTTGCACCTATGTTTCTGGTGGATCTTTGCTGTGGGAGGCTCAGGAGAGGACTCAGAGATGGATTCTCTATGGAAAACAGACTCAAAGCCTTCTGAAACTAGCTTCCCCGATAGACCAAGAGTAGTAGGATTCAGACCCTGGACAATCCTACAAGGATGGGCAGGATCCAGTTCTGAAAGGACAGATCTCTCTCTCTGGATTAGGGACAGGACTCTCTCAAAAGCCTCAAACTCAGAGCTCGAGAACAACCCGGGGAGCTCCACCTCCAGAGCCGAAACTCTTGAAAGTGGCTCAACCCTGGAAGCTACCTGACTCAGTCCAAGGCTGATACTAGAACTGAACTATTGAGACCTGATGCTCTAAGAGGAGAAAGGGATTAGAAGATTTCTGATCAGATTCCTATCGAAGTTGACATTGACAGTCCAGACTCGAGAGTTAGACAAATCAAGCATGCTGGAGAGTTATCTTTTTCAGAGAAATTAATGAGGTCTAGAAGGAATGGAACCTTGGCTCCCATACAAACCTACCTTCAGTTAAAGGAGGACTCAAGGGCTCCAATCCTATAAGACGGATTAGGAATGGAGCTACTAAAGACACAGGGGAAGACGCATGGATTCAATGGTAGTCAGTGCCACAAGTACCCCAAAGTGGGATCTAGGTCCAAAGGGTGATGCATCATTCTGTCCACGTCCACTTCAGTTAGGCTCTGAATGGATTTAAGTAACTTCAAGGAAAAAGTGAGGAAAGGAGACTTGGTGGATATCTTAATCTATCCTGTAAAATAGGAGAACAGAGCCTAGGAGTCCTAGGTTCCATTGAAAAACTGGGTGGCTTAGTGGATGCAATGATTATTGGATCTGAAAATACCTCCAGCTCTGAAGGTTTAGATATCTTTACTGGTGGAGCCACAGCCAATGAAGGTGCCAGGTCTGGACATCTCATTTTTGTAGACTTTGACTTTTTTTTTCTTTCTTAAACTGTTTGGAAGAGGAACATCAGTAGTAGCAGCAGCCATTGACAGACACCCTTCAAAATAAGCTGGTGCCTCTTCTCTATCAATGCCCTTTGCTTGAAGGCTTCACACACTGAGCATACCACTTCTAAGTGACAAGGCCCCAGTAGACACATTTCTCACACACTTTAAAATTAGGAAGCTTGAGGACAAGGAATACACTTTTTAAAGTCAGATGATTTGTCCAACATTTTGACATACAAAATATAATAAAAAGGAAGGAATTAAAGTATCTAGAAATGAATATACGTGTGTGCTTGAGATATATATATATATATATATATTATACACACACAAACACATTCCATTCCACTTTTTTATCCTATGTAAAGAAAAGAAAGGGGAAGGGATAATATTTATACATATATAACCATAAAGGAAACAGTAAAGGGAATGGAATCACTTAGCATCTAGTAAGCTTTAAAGTTTTCCACCAAAACTCTCTTAAGCACCAAGATCTGCTGTAGATGTTGAAGCGGCAAACGAGATCTGGGGTAGTAGTTTGTTCTTCTCACAGAGATTATGGGTAGGGGGAATAGTCTGAGCACCAGAGTCAATGCTTGGAAGTGGCCATAGCCAGTCCAGAGACCCATTCACTGAGAATGGACAGAAAAGTCATCAGAACTCAAGAGTGTTCTCACCTAAATAGAGAGGTCAAAGTCTGAAGCTCTAAGGAAAATCTGATCAAGAGACAAAAAGAAGCAAGATAACCCACCCAAGCCAGGGAAAGTGCAGAAAAAAGAATGATAAAGTGAGGGCCGTGTTGGTACTGCAACAGTGACCTATGTGAAGATTTACTGCTACTGTAACTTAACTTGTACAACTGTATTACTCTCATTAGATCACTGATGCAGAAGCCAACACTACACGTAACGATAGCCAAAGCTCTGAAAAAAAGGGTGGAGAAGGGTCAAAAATCTAGGGCTCCCAAGAGAAAATCTCCAGCAAAACAGGCTATGGCTCAACTGATCAAGCTTGCATAATTTTATGAAACTATAAACTGAAAACCAAAGTATGTGCTTCTAAAACATATCTAGAATCCACCCCTTTCCATAAAGATTAAGTGGCTACAGCTCTGGTAGAATCAGTCCCGACACTGAGGACTTCTGCTATGGCTGGACAAGCAAAACTACACAGCCTTGGATAGCCACTTACAGATAGATTCCTTACATGCTGTTTCACATTTTTCTTACCAGCACAGGCTACATAAAACTGTATAGATTACGTAACATCTATCATACTGTCCAAATGTGTCAGCCTGTGGATATCTATTGTGCGAGGAATCCCGCCCCCAAATCAGGATAGAACACAGGAGGATGAAAGTCTGGTTAAGGGTAAATTCTGTACTATATGAAGACTCGTCCTGTCCTTACAGAAAATCAAAAAAAAAGCTGAGTAGACACAAGGGACTCTAATTCACATACACATCTTACAAAAGTCAAAGCAATAAGTACAACGGTCTTCCAAGTAAGACATTTTAGGAGACTGCTGGCTGCAGGTTCACATGAAGACAGTTAACTTCACCAGAACCAAACTCCAAGAAGCTGCTACTTTTTCTCTGGGTGGATAACATATAGGATTTCTTTAAGAAACTGTGCAACTTGACATGAAGGGGGGAAAGAGGCAGACAAACTGAACTGCTGATGGATGCACCCTGACTGAAACATATGCTAGATCTGCATTGAGTGATTCACACAGGAATTGGAGAATCAACAACACTGATGCTTGGGATGGATCCTTTTCTCAATCTTGGCACCAACTACAAAATAATTTTCCATTTGGTTAGCTACAGTTTTCTAGTAGCAAATTTTCTTGCCTCCATCAACACTTACTGCACATCCTCAGAGAAACAGTACCTACACAGGATCAAAAATGTATTAGCCACACGGTTAGAAATTTGGAATACTACTATGAATCAAGAATCCCTTATGTGTGAGAGCAAGTCCACTCTTTGGGGAACATTTTAGTAGTTACCACTGTACAAAATGGAGTTACCAGAAGCATGTTCTACCTAAACTTTAGAAGGACTTTGGCTATTAGAAGGAGGTGGGAGAAGCCTAAGGAACATTCTCATCCATGGGAATGAATACTCATCTGTTTTCCAGGCCTCTACGGAAGGTGTTCTAGAAAACAACTGTTCTACCTGTCTGTTTGAGATAAAAGGCAAACATATTACTTCAGGTACTTCCTTCCTATTCAATCTGCAGGAAGACATGTTGGTATAACATTAGCTTGTGACAGTTTATCCCGGATCTGCTCAATCTGCTACTGTGTTCTGCTCTGATGAAAAATACAGTTGTGTCTCCTTATCATGAAAGCAGATGATAGCTGTCACTGCAACAATGAAGACACTATTTGGGATTTACTGCTGTGGAAGGTCCTTGAACAGCCTGAATACCAGACATTTATTCTCCTCCTCCAGGCCCGGGTAGACATTCTCCCCTCTGCGTCAGGATATAACGGTCATCTGCCAGTGCCATTTTCTCAAATCTTTCTTGCCCTCAAAGGGCAGATGCTCACATTTTAATCCTTAGTCCAGGTGAAAAATCCACCTACACTGTCCCCAGCAGAGTTAGGGTAAGAGATCTGACTGGGATGTCTGAATGGGGAGAGGACATAAAGGAGAGGAATAGAGGGAGCACACCCCAAATACGGAGCCACAGTACAGGGGAAAGAGACAGAAAAAGACTACAGCAATAGTGAAGACACGCAAAAAAACATTCTCACCATAATGTTCCATCTGTGTTGGCTATTTTCATTCTTCCTTGACGTGTGGGTTTTGGAAGCAACCTCTGATCAGACTCAGCTGCTTTCCAAGCTCAAGATTTGATGTTCAAAGTTCTTACTCTCCATTCCATAAAACCTCCTTCCCCAGAATACCTCAGATCAAGTTTACTAAAATTATACTGCTAAGATATCTATATAGATATAAACTAAGAAAAAGATTCAGGAGCTCAACCCATGGACTACAGGAACTACAGTTCCTGAGAGAAACCAACTCAGTCAGGTCTACATAGAAAAAGAGACCGGGGGGATGGGGAGACTGAGGAAGAATGAAAACAGAAAACACAGATGGAACACTACGGTAAGAACATAACTTTTTTATCAGATATTGTCATTTTCATTTGTTCCTCGGCCTGTGGGACAGAGTCCCAAGCTACACAGAACCTAGGGTTGTCCTTATGGAAGGCTATTCCAAAGCACTGTAGAGCCAAAACTGGCTCTACTTCTATAAATGATGTCTAGTCTGTAATGCAAAATAAAACTATGAAACCCTGACCAAGTGGCAGCTAGCTGCACAGATATCATCAATTGACATTCTCGAGGGAAAGGCTTGAAAAGTCGCCACAGAATGAGTTTTGACATGCCTTGGCAAAGGCAAACCTTTTGATGAATAATCAAAGGAGATGCAATCGCACAACTATCTGGCCAGAGTAGATTTAGTAATTGCTGTGCCTTTCCTCACATCTGAAAAAGAAGGATTTTGTCCTGTTCAAATAAAAATGTAATTGCCTATGAACATCCAGAAAATGCAGTGTGTGTTCTCCCTTATTCTGGAAACTGATGAGGAAAACAGGGAGCTGAATGGACTGACTCATATAGTCTTCTGTTGCCCCTTTAGGTAAAAAGGATGGATTGGTCCTTACGGAAACTCAAACTCTATCCTTATAGATGATCAAATAAGGAGGTTTAGCAGAGAGGGCTTGGAGCGCAGAAACTCTTTTCACTGACATAACAGCAACCAAAAAGGCAGTTTTCTAGGAAAGAAATTTCAGATCCACTTTAGCTCCTGGTTCAAATGGAGGAAGAAGCAAGGCTTGTAGAATCAAATTAAGATCTCAAGGAGGGGTTGGATCTTTGACTGGCAGATGGAGTAAAACAGTGCCCCTGAGGAAAAACCTTACATAGTTTGGAGAAAACTCTGTTACCCTAGCATCTTCCAATGGGGAAATGCGAACTGGCTGCCAAATAAGCCTCCGCCGTGGAATACCTAGCTCAGTTCTCAAAGAGAAAGGCCAGAAGTCTAAACTCACGAGAAGAGGAGCAGTAAAAGGATCTATCAACTTCTGCTGAGCCCAAAGAGAGAGCACATTTTCCATTTGCTCTTGCATATCTTCCTAGCAGAAGCTTGGTGAGCTGATATCAGGATCTGTCGGACCAGAAATGAAAGCCTTGAATGTCTAGCCATCACTGGAACTGAAGAAACCATGCAGTCAATTTTAAACCTTGAAGGTTTACTTGAGACTGTCCTGAGGAGTGGGACAACAGGTCTGGAAGAGGTTCCAGAGTCCATGGCAGACAAAGTAGATGAGACCAAAGAAAGGTAAACCAAACCTGGCAAGGCCAGAAAGGGGCAATGAGGATGACCACTCTTTAACTGATGAGCATTCTGAAGGAACTTGGGAATCAGGAATGAAGGCAGAAATGCCCAGAGTACACCAGAAGGCCAAGCATGGACTACAGCCTCTCTATGGGGCTGTCCCTGAGGATGGATCAGGGCAAAGAACTTGTTGCATTTGTTGCTGAGGGCAGAAGCAAAACAGATGCACCTAGGTTGAACCCAATTGTGGGAGATCAGGTTTGCCATGGAATGGTTCAGAGACCACTCATGAGGCATCATTACCATTCTGCTGAGCCTGCCCGCTAGCTAGAATGTTGGACTCCCCCAGAATGTGCATTGTGACTAGAAAGTGGTTGGTAAGGATTGCCACACTCTCAATGCTTCTCGACACAGAGGGTAAGATCTGCACCTCCTTGCCTGTTGATGCACCATACCACGGATATACTGTTTGTTTGAGATGCAACAGTCCCAGGAGGAAGGAAGCTGTGTGGTGCTTCCAATGCTAAAAGAACCGCTCTCATCTCCAGGACACTAACATTTTGGTCTTCTGAGACAACCACATTCCTTGGACCGTCCGTCCCAAAAAATGCTCCCCTCACCCCAACTGGAAGGTGTCTGTGGTCAGTGTGGGGTTTGGTGGGGGACGAATGAAGGGATGACCCTGGTAGACTTCCTGAGAATGGAGTCACCAGAGAAGACCGTCTTTGCAAACCCTCGCATTATAGGGTGAGTCAGAGGATGCTGATGTAACAGCCATTGAAATGATAATGTCCACTGTAGGACTCGCATGTGTAAGCGTGCTGTGGGCAATAACATTATCGTGGTAGCCACAGAACCTAACACTCTTAGAACTAGTTTCGCTGGAGGAGAAGGGATTGGTAGGATTTGAGAGACATGAAACCTTAGAGTGGATACATTGGTCTGAAGGTAGAAAGGCCATAGTTCTGATTATGTCCAAATGAGCTCCAATAAAGTCTTATCTGGACAGGTCCATGGCATAGCTCAGCAGTATAAACAGTGGCTCAAGATGGTTGTCACTGCTGAAATGACACCGTGACCCCGTGTGCAAAATGGGAAAGGGGGTTGAGGATGGATGGACATACTGAGCTGCAATTTGAGCATGTTTACAGTTATGCCCAGAGTGGGAGCTAGTTGTAACAGGTAATTCCTGCCTTGAATGAGTACATGCCTGGTTGAAGAGGTTAGGAGCCAGTCGTCGAGATAGAGAAACACATGGAATCCCTGCAGTCTGAGATGAGCTGCAACTACTGCCAAGCATCTGGTTAACAACTTGGGGGGCTGTGGTAAAGGTTCAGAGCATGCAAACAATGACGTAATGTCTTAGGAACGAATGCCTAACAAATACGGTAGTTCTCGTGTTCTTTACCCAAACAAAAAAGCACTGATTGTGGGTGTCTTTGTGGGGAATCTGCCGGCCACACTTACACTTGCCCCTTCCGGATGACATGAACAAACTATAGGTAAAATAGAAGGACCGAAAGGTTCCCAAACGGAGTACTTATCTGATTATTTCTAATCCTACGTCAACGAGAAGCAGGAACACCTGGCGTATGACTGGCAGCTGAAAAGTTCTGAGAGCTGGTGCATGCAGACATCACTTTTATGGCCCACGTTCCTGCAGCCACGTCAGACACCCGACGCACCCTGAGGGACTGAAAAACTTTGGAATACTGGCCAGACGTGCGCAAAAGGAAGAAGGGTAAACCCACATGTAGAATACTGCAACATTGGAATAGAAGGACAAATGGTAATGGTTGGCACCCAGCCTGAAGCAAAGATACATTCTGGAGTGCCTCTCCATTTTGATATGGTAGTAAACATCCCTCAGGTCTATTGAGCACATCCAGTAGTCCATCTTCAAAAGAGGTAGGATGGATTGTGTGTGGCCATCCTGAATCTGCTCAGGGATTTCTGATCCAAAATTGGCCTTAGGTCCCGTGTTTTCTTTGGTACTAAAAAAAGAGTAAACGTCCAATCCAGCTTGGTCGGGCAAGACCTCCTGGATAACTTTTTTGGAGCAGCTTGGCAATTTCTAGAGTTACTGCCTCCCTCTGATTGGGTGGCACACTTGGGAGGTAAGTTTTTGATTTGGGAAGATTTAAGAAGGGAATGGAGTATCCTCTGGATACGATCCTTTGCATCCATTAATTGTTTCTGATGGTTATTCAGGCTTCTGGGCTCAAAGATAAGTGCCCCACTGACTATCTCTACAAATGGACAGTCAGGCAACCCTTCAGGAGTGCTGAAAGGGTGTGACAGAGGAAGAATCCAGAGATCCTTGATTCTGCGGACCCCCTCTGCTCCTGGAGCGGCATCTACCATTGTAACTGTTTCCCCCTGCCTCTGGAGTAAAAGTTTCCCTGAGAATCTTGAAAGACCTTGAGATATTCTGAACCACAATTTAGTCCATCCATGCTGAGTCCTGAAAAGGATGTTTGTGGAGAAGAAAAATAGATTCTAATGGCAGACAAGGTCTTCCCATCCTTCTCGCTGTGGTAGTGGGTGTCAAACTGTGGTGCCAAACAGAAACAAACCAATGGCTGCATTGACAAATGACGTCTTGAAAGGTTCCGCAAAGTCACAGCCGCATTGAGGCATGATGCCTAATGGCAATGCCAGAACCAGTGACCCAAGGAGGTGCCTTCAGCCACATGGGCAATCAGCCTTATGGTCAAATTAGAAATCAATTGGAGTGTGCCATTCTGGAGGAAAACATCTGGCATTCCTCTTCAGAAATGGACTCAGGGATTGAGCTAGAGAGTTCCTTGGTCTGGTCCCTCTGTAGCCTGATAAACTGAGATAAACAGTTCAAGGCTCTTAAGGAAAACAGTGGATGAAGTGTACACCCTCTTGGCAAACCTGTCCAAAGCACTAAACTCACTGTTAGGAGGATGGACAGAGGAGCTCTCCTGACCTAGCACCTTTTTGGTACAATCACGACCACCTACCAGGACCCCATTAGTCCACTGTGATTCGTCAAAGGGAGTGATTAAAATCTTGTCAGCCCACTTTGGCATGGGCTCTACGGTGTTTGGATCCTTCCATGCCTTGGTGGAAACTAGCTCAATAAGAGGATCTGCCAGCAGGGGGGGGGGGGGTTCCACGATGTAGACAGGTCAGTGCCAAAGGCATACAAGAGCACAGACTCCTCTGGGTAACGGCTTTGGAAGACCATCCACCTTTCTTGCAGAGGATCTCTAGGATGTCCACAAAGTGGACATTGTCGGGTGGATATCTGGGGGACCATTCTGCTTCTTTGAAGTCAGTGTCTGTAGTGATGAATTCCTGTGAGGAATCCACTTCTCCTTTTACATCACAGTCTGAGGGGCCTCCTTGATGGAATACTCCAGGGAGGTGTCTGAAGAAAAACGGGGTTCCACTGTGGGAAGAGGTTGGGGGCTTTGCAGCACCGGCTGTCTTGCTAGAACAGAGAGACCTCACGGATAGACTCCATGAGGGCAGGGGTGGAATCCGATAGTAGGAGAACTGGGAAACCCCTAGGATGGAGGAACTCTCTCCATCACCTTGAAGGCAGATGGACTGAGGGGATCCGAGAGTTCTCTCTCAGTTGCTAAAGCCATCGGAGCAGAGCTCTGAAACACCGAGGCTCCAAGTGGAGCAGACAGCTCTGAAAACCTTAAGAGTCAAAGTCAACCCCACCGGACTTTACGTCTAAGCTATGGCTCCGAGAAGCACTGGGCCCCGAAGCAGTTGGAGCCAAGTGCATCAGAGAAACTGTCAGACTCGAAGTGGAAACCACTGTCGGATCAGACATCTTGGTTCGCAGGGTCATCGGACCAGATAACTCCAATGCAAGACGTCGGATTGGAGAAGACGTCCAGGAAGAAAAGGGGAATTGTCTGCTCATGGATCCAAAAGGGGAGTTTGCCGGCAGTAGTCTCATCTGAATCTGCACTTGAGAAATTGTCTCATAAATCTCTCCACCCTATGTTCAGACAAGTTCTGGGTAGACTTGACAGAGGACAATGTAGAATGGTGGTCTGGCACTAGCTTGTATGAGGCTTCCTTGGGAGGAGGGCTCCAAGCTGAAACACCCTGCTCCGAGGAGACAGTTGGAGCATGGAGAGCAGGAACCACAATCACTGGATCCGGCAACTTTGGACTTGAAAGTTTAAGCGCCTTCCTAGGTGGCTCAGAGGAGGAGTGCTATGGGGAATGCTTCATGTGTTCCTTGGCCTCTCTGGGCTTTCTAACAGGGTTTGACCCCATGAAGTGGCGGGTGTAGAGGGAGTGGAAGGGGGAAGTAAGCCCTTCAAAACCAATTATTGACGGATTAAAATCACCACACCTTGAACAAACTGTCTAGGTAACCAGGGACTAGCCAGTCAACACACTCCCTGTGGGCATCAAATGAATCTTATGCCCACAGGAAGTGCATTTTTTTAAACACTAAGGGTTTATCAGGCTTTTCAGACATGATAAACCAGAAGCTATAGGGGAAAGAGAAGAGACTGAAAAGAAGAGAGAGAAAGAGAGACAGACTGGACACACGGAGGAAACCTACAAAAACTTCCCTAACTACTTACTTTAAACTACAAATGAAACTTTTTCCCCACAACATACACACACATACAAATATACATATATATATATATATATATAGATATATATATAGATATATATATATATATATATATATAGATATATATAGATATATATATATATATATATAGAAGAGGGGTTGGAACTGGAAGGAGAGGAAGGAAAAGCAATCAAAGGAAAAGGCAGAAGCCAACTTACAGAGCTTTAACAATAATGACACTTGAGCAACTCAATCCAGATGCTTCTTCGCTAAGCGGCAAATGAGAACTGAGCTATTTTGGGGAAAAGAGGCATTATGGGATGGAGAGGAGGAGCTTAAGCATTGAATCTTGAGCCTGGAAAGTTGAAAGTCGGTTAAAAACCCACAGTTCGAGGAACGAATAAAACATGACATCAGATTCTACATTTATGTTAAGTAGTCACAACTGTACTATGCTCATTATGTTTCACTGCTGCAGTAAAAACTACTTGGGAGGAGGGAGACAGGGGATGAAATTAGGAGCATTACCTGCAAAAACTCCTCTACTCCTTGCACCCAACAAAGGGGAGAAAAGTGGTTGGCAGTTAAAGGAGTTGGAGAGTGGAAGTACATGCTGCAAAACTCATCTACCCGTACACGAACATCTACAATTATGGTAAGTAGGACACAACTGCACCATGTTCTTCATAGTCAATGCTGCAGTACTGATTTTTGGAAGGACTCCAAATGTCAACAGGTGGATGGTAGGTCGTCTGTATGACCCTAGGAAATAAGGTATTGCACAACAGCAGCAGTGAAACCTGCTCTAGGCCTGGAGACACTGCCTCCATTGTAGTGTGTTGTAATGGTGTGTGTTAAGTTACAAGTGGCTGCCTCTAGGATGGCCCTAGTAGCAATTCCTTTGAGGAAAGTAGCTGTAGTTGCCCCATGCCTGGTGGAGTGGGCTTTAATATGCCTAGGTAGAATTTTTCTATGGTGGGAGTAGCAGAACTTAAAGCAGTTGGCTATTCATTTGGAAATAGGCCTGCCCTGCTTACGCTCCACGAAAGCCACCAGAAATTGCTCAAGGTTTTTGATCGGTCTAGACAGTATCTGACTTGCCTGTGAACATCCAGGGAATGACCGACTTTGCCCTGTTTTATGGATTTGGGAAGATGAGTAGAAGGTGGACAGCCCAAGATCAGTCTAGACAGTATCTGACTTGCCTGTGAACATCCAGGGAATGACCGACTTTGCCCTGTTTTATGGATTTGGGAAGATGAGTGGAAGGTGGACAGCCCAATTTAAAGTTCTGATACCACCTTAGGAATAAAGGATGAATTTCTTCTAAGGGTTACCCAATCCCAGTATGAGAGAGAGAGAGAGAGATCGAAAGATAGAGTCTCTTTATACATGAATACCTGTAGCACTAAGACCCTCCTTGCAGATATGATGGTTATAAGGAATGTGGTCTTCCAAGTGAGCATCTCTAGAGAGGCAGTGGCAAACAGGTCCAAAGGGAGCGAGATGAATTTCTCTATCACATAATTTAGATCTCAGGCAGGAAGAGGGCTCCTTCTGGGTAGTTTCAAGTGAATTACCTCTTTTAAGGAAAGCTTCATTTGGGAGTATGAGAAAACAGGCGGAGCACTGTGTAGGCATGCTGAGAAGGCATGTACAAGTAGGAAAGTCCCATTCAAAACAGGCCTAAAAAGGCACTCCATGACTGAGTTGTCATCTGCCTGAGAAGGGTTGGTGTTCTTGCTGTGACACCAGATGGAAAATCTCTTCCATTTTGCCAGGTATGATTTTGTGATACTGGGTTTCTTTGCCTCCTTTAGAAAGTAAACCAAAGGGATAGGAAGCATTCCTTGGTGTCAAAAACCCAATTCACCAGGCTGTTAACCTGAGTGTGGCTAGGGGAGGATGGAAAATAGGATCCCTTGGCTTGGCTGGGGAGATTTACTTCCTGCTGTAGGCTGCAGAATCTTCCCTTGCTGAGGGTCAGGAGAAAAGAGAGAGAATAGTGGAGTAAAATCTTACCATAACCATAGATGTCTTTCTCTTCCATGTTGCAGTATTCTTAGTGTGGGATTCCCCACCTCAAGTGACCCAAACGTTGGCTCCTATACAAAAGCTTAAGCCTGGTTGATGTACGTGCGTGGGACATCAAAAGTAAGGCTATAAACCAGGGACCTTATATGTGATATCTGCAGACTTAGACCTCAGAACTCGAAGGCCAGTCAGACAGTCCCAAAGAGAATAACAAACTTGTCTTGTCCATAGGAGCATCTAGCAACTTAGCTTTAACATGATCCGGTAAAGCTTGTTCCTTTAGCCATGCATGCCTTCTTATCACTGTGCCTGTCATGGCTGATCTAAATGAAGCCTCCAGTGCATCATAGCCACATTTTAAGGAATGGTTGCTAACCTGTTGTATGTTATTTACCATCTCTAATACATATTTCTTATCAAGAGATTCATCAGTGGTTAGTTTTTTAGTTAACTGATCAAGCATAAACTCTTGGTATTGTATCATGTGAAACTGACAGTTTAAAGCTCTAGCTGAGAGAGTAGCTGAAGTGTAGACCTTTTTACCCCATCTGTCTAATGACCTTGCTTCCCTTTCAGAAGGAATAGGGTTTTAGCTGTGGTCGCCACAGCCTTGGGACCCTGGGATATAGTTTCTGGGTCTGCAAGAGGGCCTTGTAAAGGTGGTGATGAGTATCTGGCACCCTGTAAAATCTGTCTGGTTTGGCAGGGGCTGGGGTAAAGAATCTGGAGCGGAGCAAACATCATTGAAAGCATCATCCACCACAGAGAGAACAGGAGGTATAGCTAAGGGCCTGTGCTGTGGGAGGTGCAGAAAGGTCCTAAGTCTTTTTCTGGAGTCTGAAAATCCTGTTGCTGCCATTGGAACTGTTCTCGCATGGCATGCAAGGTTTCCTCAAAGGAGAATTCTTCTGGTGGGGAAGCAGCTGGAATGGATTCTTCAGCATCAGAATCTTCAAAATTGGAGAAGGGAGCCTCTGGCTGGTCAGTTATGTCTGATTCATCAGCAGAATCATCAGAAGACACTGGCTCAGGGGCTCTGCCCTAGGTCTCTTCTCTGGGGCTGAGAGGCCCTGTCTGGGTGAGATTGAGATCCTCTAATTAAAGAAATCAAATCTTCTGCCAAAGAAAGCATTTGAGAACTAGAAGAGGGCCTGGATGTGGGGGTTTAACAGGCACTGATTTAGTAGTCTTGGCTGCTTTAGCCCTGGCGAAGGCCTTAATGGACATGGCTGCTGGAGGCCTAGCAGCACCACGTGCTGGGGTCCAGACATCCAAGGGATGGTGTCTGATAAGTCAACCACCGTAGTGGGTAAAATTTCTGAGGTCGAGTCAAGAGTTGTAGCAGGGGCCTCAGTTGTAAGAATAGGTTCAGCTGTACTTTGATCAGTTTTCTCGGTTTCGCCGAAACCGAGACACTCGCGTTTGCTTTACCGTGGTTTCGCCGAAACCGCGGACCGCGAAGTGTCGGTCTTTATCTTTCGCTTTTTGGTAGATTGGGTAGTCGGAGGATCCGACGGCATAATGTACGCAAAATCAGTACCGAAAAACTGTTCTGCAAACTCCGACCGACGCCTAAGCGCTCGCGGTTGAAAGAGGCACAGGCGAACAGGCTGCTACGTCGTGGGCTGGGCCTAAACAAGGCAGACAGTAAGAGTGGAAATCTTTATGAGGTATTTGTTTCCCACAGGTTAAACAATTGTTAACTTTTTCTGACATCGGCTGAGGCAAGAAAGAGTCCCCAACGGGGTACTTAGCTTTAGAAGTCTTCGAAGTAGTATTCGGTAGAAGTAATCTCTGGATCCGACCGACCGGCACTTGCGAACAGCTTCTGCTTCGGGCGCCACGCGGCAAGAAAGACGGAGGAAAATGGTGTCGGCTGATGCTTTTATACCCGAAGGCCAACAGAGATGACGTCGGGTGGAGTGCGACATCAGCCGGACCCGGACTTTGGAATCCGGCCGACTGCAGGGCTGCCTGACGACAGGACAACCCACTTGTTATGACTGCAGATGCATCCATGAAGGACATCAAGTTAGTTCAGTCAGAAGTGTCATATGCCGGATAGTCTGCTCTTGGTGTAGAGTAGAGCTTCCAAGTGCCTAAGAGATAAGCCCATGTGCCCATACAGGGGTCTCAAGGGAGGGAAGGAATACTGCAACATGGAAAAGAAGGACATTTACGGTTATGGTAAGATTTTACACAACTATTCTATGTCCTTCTATTCCAATGGAGCAGTATTCTTAGTGTGGGAGAGTACCACAGCTTAAATAGAGGGAAGGGTGGAGGTAGAAGTGGAAGATTCCAGAAAACTCTGCAGGATTGCACTAGGAAAACCTGCCCTAGCTCTGGAAACATGGTCGTTTGTAGTGTTTGGTTAAAGTGTGAATTGTTATCCAGGTGGCTGCTTCCAGAATGGATGCTGTGTCCAGCCCTTTAAGGAAGGCTTTGGAAGTATCCATGCTTCTGGTAGGGTGAGCTCTCACCCCCTAGGGTAAGTGCTTGCCATGGTGTGAGTAGCAGAAGGAAATGGATTTTAAATCAAACAAGAAATTATTTGTTTGGAGACTGCCTTGCCCAGAGACCTGGAGTGGAAGGAAACAAACAGTTGGTTAGATTTTTCTGAAGGACTTAGTTTTGTCTAGGTAGAATCTAAGTTGCCTATGCACATCCAGGGAGAATCCTCACACTATTGTTAGTTGGAGAGGAGAAGAAGGTAGATAGGTGAATAGTTTTGGTTTAAGGACAGTTCATTGTCCACTTTAGGTATGAAGGAAGGGTTAGAGCATAGGGATACCCTATCCTTGTAGAATGTGGTGGGGGGGGCAGGCCATGAGAGCCTGTAACTCTGACACACTGCCAGCGGAAGAAATGGTCACCAGGACAGTCTTCCATGTACACATTTGGAGTGTAGCAGTGCTAGCTGGCTCAAATGAGGCCAGTGTTATTTTTTCCAGAACAAAGTTTACATCCCAGAGTGGTGGGATGGGTTTTCTAGGTGGTCTGATGTGCAAGACCCCTCTCAGGAAAAGTTTTACATCCAGCCAGGATAGCAGAGGGGATCTAGAGGTAGGCAAGCTAAAATGGCTGAAAGGTGGACTTCCACTGCAGAGTAGGAAAGGCCATCCTTAATGAGTTCACACACATAGGCAAGGACTAGGGATGGGTCTGCCTGGGCAGGTTCCCTGTTCTTATTTTGACAACATTTGGAAAATCTTTCCCATTTTGACAAATATGATTTCCTAGTAGCAGGTTGCTTGGCCTCCTCAGGACTGTAAGGACGTCCTCTGAGTAGTGGTGTCTGAAAGGGATTAGAAGTTTATCACCCAGACTGTTAGGCCTAACATCTGTTGGAGAGGGTGAATTAGCATTCCCTTTTGCTGTGAGTAGGTCCACCTTGTGGGGTAACTTGTGGCAATTGGCCTTGGCTAATAAGAGAAGTAGAAGGAACCAGTGTTGCCTTGGCCAGTAGGGATTGACCAGCAAGACGTTTGGTTTGTCCTTCCTGATTTTCAGTAGGACCTTTTGGATTAGTGGGAAGGGTGGAAAAGCATATGGACCAGTCCCTTCCATGGAATGCTGAAGACATCCACCCTCCAGGCAAGTTGAGACTGATCCTTGGTGCAGAATTTGTTCAACTGTCTGTTCTGGGGGGAGGTAAACAGATCCACTTAGTGTGTGCACCACCGGTAGACAATGTCTAGAAAGGTCTCCTTGTTCAACATCCACCTGTGCTGTAGGAGAGGATGTTCTGCTGAGAATACTCAGTTATTTGTTGTCCTGACAGGGGATGTATGAGGCCTGCAGGCCTGCAAGTTGTGCCTGGAGGGGAGGTCTCAAATATGTATAGTTATCCTGCATAGGAGGTAAGCTCTGGTCCCTCGTTTGTTGAGATACCACATTACTGTGGTGTTGTCTGAATATTTGAAGGGGGTCGTTGGAGAATAGGAAGGAAAGCCTCCAGGGCCAGAAGAACTGCAGTCATTTCCCGGACATGAAGGGGGCCGTTGGAGAATAGGAAGGAAAGCCTCCAGGGCCAGAAGAACTGCAGTCATTTCCCGGACATCGATAGGCTTCTTTTGAAGGGTAGGATTCCATGCGTCCTGTACCCTGAAACCTTTGAAGGTGACTCCCCACCCTAGGTCTGATGCATCTGTATGCATAAGCTGGGTTGAGGAGGGGATTTGAAGTAGAGTCCCAGGTTGTGGAGGATTTGTTGAATCCACATTAGTTCTCTTTTGAGGTAGGGCAGAATGGGAATTTCTGCTCTACGAATGTTGGTGTTGTGATCACACGTTTTTCATGTACCACTGGAACTTTCGCATGTGCATTCTTGCTAGGGGAAGCATATGGATAGTGGCTGCCATGAGACCCATGAGTTGCAAGAATTGTCTTGCAGATATCCGAGGAGCTAGTAAAAGATTTTGGTAGTGACTGGAGATTGACAGGACTTTGTCCTGGGGAAGGAAAGCCTGCATAAGGTCTATCCTGATCCTGCAGCCCACAAAGATTTTGTCTTGCTACCGGAGTAAGGAGGATTTGCCTAAGTTGAGGGTGAAACCCAGATTTTGTAGAAGGGAGGTGGTGAACTGGAGAGGATTTTGGAGGAGGTCTTTTGTTTCTGTTAGGAGAATGTTGTATAGGTAGGGAAAGATTTGGACACCTTTGGTCCTGCAGTAAGCAATGGCTGGGGCTAGGCATTTTGTGAATACCCTGGGCGCAGCAGAGAAACCAAAGGGCAAGACTGTAAACTGAAAATGAGAGCAGGGTCCAGTAAAACTTAATTTTCTGTTGGAAGGTTTTATGGGAATATGGAGATAAGCCTCCTTTAGACTTACAGTGGCCATGTAGGCCTGGGCTGGGAGTAAAGGGAGAAGAGTTTGAAGGGATAGCATCCCGAATAATGGTACCTTTAGGAATCGGTTTAGGAAAGATAAATCTAGTATTTATCTCCAAGGCCCATCTTTTTTGGGTACCAGAAAGAGTCTTGAGTAAAATCCTTTTCCTTCCTGCCCTGGGGGGACAGGTTCTATTGTCCCTAATCTTAGGAGGTCTAGTAGAATGTGAGGAATGAGGTGGATTTGATTTTTTGGGAAAAAGGGAATGGGCCTTGGGATGGATTTTTCCTTCCAAGAAAGGAAATATCCATTTTGAATGAAAGTCAGTACCTAGTGGTCTGATGCAATGGTTTTCCAAAAGGGAGTAGGTCAGTGGGGGAGGTGGGCTGACAAAGGTAGATGGGCAAGGCAATCACGCATTGTTGGGTGCACTTCTATCCTGAAAAGGCCGTCTTGCAGTAGGTAGTGAGGTAACTGGTCTGCAGTAGGTTTGTCTCCTGGTTCCTCTCCTGTGCCTGGCAGAGGAGGGGGTGCCAGAGGAAGTTCTCCTGACAAAAGAAGTCTTTGCAGGATAAGTCTTGTAGTACTTAGGAATAGGAGACACAAGTAAATGTTTGACGTACTGAAGCTCTTTACTTTTCTCCTACAGGTTTTTAAAAAGTTCTGCAGGTTGTTTGCCAAACAAGAGGTTATGGTCTGATGGGGCGTCCAGAATTTTAGATTTGAAATCCTCTGGGAATGGTTGGAGTTGAAGCCAAGAGTATCTGCGGAGAACTGAAGCAGAAGCTGCAACCTAGCGGAGGCCTGTGCAGCATCATAACTGCACCTAATGGAATGTCTGGCTACCTGAGAAGCCAGGGACAACTTAGATGCTATCTCAGTTTTGGTAGGGCAGTCAGGAGTGGCAGCCAAGAGATTGGAACCCTGTGAAACTAGTTCCACGGCATATTTTATCATATGTGTTTGGTAACTGATAACTCGGAAGTCCAGGGTGAAGAAGGTGTACACTTTTTTCCCAATCCTGCCCATGCTTTTGCTATCCTTATCAGTAGGCAGAAGAGATGCTGAAGGAATCAGTCTAGATTGCTTGTCAGGAGAGAGAGCAATTTCTACTGCAGGGTCTGCCAGGGGAGGCTTACCTAAGAAGTTTTGGTCATCAGGCACTTTGTAGAACCTGTCCGGTCTCTTAGGAGCAGGTGGTTGAGAGTCTGGCTTCTTGGATGCAGAGGTGAAAGCATCCAAATAGGCAATTAAGACAGGTGGGATGGCTGATGGGGAGGGTGATTCCACTTGAAGGAGTTCAAAGTACCTCCTCTGGGTGTCAGTCATCTGGGTAGTGTCCCACATGAAGTATTCTTTCATCTTTGTAATGTTTTCCCCAAAGGTGATATCCTATGGTGGGGAGTCCCCTTCAATGATTTCCTCATCTAAGGAATAGTATTCCAGAGGGGAGGCAATTTGTGAGACATAAGAAATAGACTCATCAGAGGATGACTAGTAAAGTTCTAAATCCTTCTCTCCTTCGTGGGTAGTAAAGCAAAGGGGAGAGAATTGGCAGAAGCAGGCCTAGGACTAAGCACTGGAATAGTGGAGGGGGAAAAGGTTGTGGGCCTAAGAGCCATAAAAGCCTGCATCAAGGAGTTGGTAAATGATTGCCAGTCTGGGACTCCTTCAGGGGTAGGAGTCAGGTGTTTATTTATTTATTTTTTCGCTTAGAAGGAGTAGGTCTGGGAGAAGGCCTGGGTTCTGGAGCCTGGGCTTCAGGTAATGGCATCCCAGTCAGTTGTCCAACTGTTTCTGGTTCCCCCTCGACATCGGTATGGTCCATCTGTGCTGTCTCCGAGGATGCGCAGGCAGTTAACTTATGAAGCGGCTTCCTCAGTGGGAGCCGTCAAAGTACACGGTTCTATCGGACATCCCTCAACCCTTACATCGGAAGCTGGCGGGACATCCGACAGCAGAGAGGCAATGGAGGTAGGCATGAAAACGTTGGCCTTTTTCCATGGTGGTTCAGTCAGAACAGCCGATTCGGGTCCATCCTGAGCACAAGGTTTTTGAGTCGTTGGTTCTCTAAACATAAGTTGAGGGCAGCCAGATGGCTATGAAGGGTTTTTGGAACAAAAAATTGGTAAATGGAACAAGCAATATGGTCATGGTTCATTCGCTAGACAAAAGACGCAAGGGTCGTGCATACCTTTACATGGTATCTGATGCCCGCATCAGCATTTGCCCTTCTTAGCTGACATCAGCTAACTATAACGACAGCTAACCAAGCTCAAGCAAAAGAAATGGAAAATTTCCCCAATGGGGTACTTAGCTTTTTAGAAGTCTTCGAGTATAGAAGTGAAGCAATGTGACGTCAGCTGCGGCTGAAAAGTTCTGGGGTCTGTGCATGCAGACATAACATTTAAGGTCCCTGGTTTAGGGCCCTACGTGCGATGTCCCACGCACCTAGAGCAACCAGGCTTAAGCTTTTGTATAGGAGCTGACAATCGATCTCTTGAAGTGGGGAATCCCACACTAAGAATACTGCAACATAGGAATAGAAGGACATCCAATGTTGCCAGGGTCAGCAAAGGACCACTAGAATCATGTTGGTTCTGTCTGCCCTGACTTTTATCAGTACCCTGTGGATCAGAGGCAAGGGCAGAAATGCATACAGGAATATGTCTATTCATGTGAAAGAGAAAGCATCTATTTTCAAAGTCCCTGTTTATCGAGTCACGGAGCAGAACTTCTACATAGTTGTCTGTTCTGGTGAGAGACAAACAAGTCTTTTGACAGGGCACCCCCACCCCCACTGTAGGGTTAGGTCCAGGATACCTCTCTCTTCAGCATCCATTTGTCTGGGGTATCCCTGCTTAGAAAATCTGCCATGGTATTGTTCTGATCTGGAATACAAGATGCTATAAGAATTGGCCCTAGTTCTTGTGCAATCATCCAAAACATCTTGAGGCTGCACAAAAGGTAAGACAGGGTACACCCTTGCTTATGTACATCATTGTAGTGTTGTCTGGCCATATCTTTATGGACCCTGGGGTCAAATACTGCTGAAAAGCTTTCATGGCCATGTAGACTGCTAGCAGCTCCTAATTTATAAGTAATTTTCTCTCCTCAGGGATTCTAAGTGGGGCACCCCAAGCTATGTCTGAGCTGTCACTGGTAATGGATCTGTCTACTTCTGCTGGAGATAAATTTGCCCCTAGGTGCTGCAGTATGGTGTTCCTCTACCACAGAAGCTCCTCCTTCAAGCTGCAATAGTGTATCCAGAGATTAAGAACACTTTTCCCAAGCATTTTGTTTTTTCTTTTAAGGAACTACTAAAGTTCTCATGAATAACTTTGTAAGTAGCATCATGAGAATGCAGGATGCCATGTAACCCAGAATCCTCAAAAATGTCCTTGCTGAGATCTGTTTTGGAAACAGGCTGGTCAGGTAGTTTGTCAGGAAAGATATCTTGTCCTGGGGAAGGGAGGCTTTCTGTTGGGCCAAAAATATGAGGGCTTCCACTAAGAGGATCACTGAGGAAGAATCTGTGACTTTTTGAAGATTAAAGGGGAGACTTACCTTCTGAAACCACTGTATGGTAATTTGCAAGATGTCTAGGGTAGCTGCTGTGGATTTACCCTGAATGAAAATTTTGTTTAATTAGGGGTAAATATGAGCTCCCAGAGTTCTGCAACATACTATCAGAGAAGCTAAGTACCTTGTGAAAATTCTGAGAGCAGTGGACAACCCAAATGATGAAGCACATAATTGGAAGCAAGTTTGTTGCACACACAAAGTATTTTCTGTGGCCATCTGCTATTGGGACATGGAAGGTAAACATATGTTATGTCCAGGGTGACCATGAAGGTATCTTGCAAGACAAGTTTGTAAAGTAAACTTTTTGAAATTTGAAATATTGAGAAACCTGTTAAGTTTTGTAAGGTCCAAGATGGGCCTCCAGATGCCCTCCTTTCTTGGAACTAGAAAGATCCTTGAGTAGAAGACTTTTCCCTCCTCACCTGCAGGAACATGCTGAATGGCTCCTTGGTAAAGTAGTTCCCAGAGGATAGGTGGTAAGAGAGGCTTTCCTGTTCTTCTGGTGGTTTTGGAATGCCCTGAAAGGGTAGGATTTCTCTGAAATGAATGCAGTACTCCCTTTCTATTATACGGAGGACCCACTGACCTTTGGTAATGGTTTTCCATTGATTTAGATAAAAGTTTCCTCCAGCCAGAGGTTTGGAGGGGAGGGCGGGGTTGAACACAGTCACTGTGCTTGGGTAGGCTCTTTGGAGCTCTCTGTTCTGTGCGACTGTTCAGTTTACCACTTCTTGGATTGCCTGGGTTTCTTGCCACAGGGAAGCCCTTACCTTGTTTTGTTGGGGGGGGGGTCAAGGTTTTGAGGGGTAATTCCTTATACCTTGGTGTAGGAGACAGATAAAATTCCTTCACACTTTTTACTTGCTTTTCTTTCTTATACAGCTTCCCAAAATCTGCTCAGCTGGGAGGTATAAAAAGAAATTATTGCTTACTGGAACACCTAGTAGTTCAGCATTGACCTGATTTGATAGGGGCTGGGTCCAGAGTCATGTATGTCTATGAATAACAGAACCTTTGGTAGCTGCTCTGCATGATGCATTTAAGGCATGTAAGCCACACCCCTCCTGCATTACATTTGTTAAGTATCTATCTGCAAAAGGAGTCCACCTTACCTAAACTTTTGTCCTGGAGTGATTCCAGTTACTTTAGCATATGGAACTGGCAATTTAATGCTCTCATTACAAGGGCGGTAAAGGTATAAGCTTTTTTCCCAAATCTAATAGTTGACTTTCCCTCTCATTAACTAATGGATTTCTAGTTGGCACCTTAAGTACATCTTTTGAAGATTCACTTCAGACTAAGGGCTTAAGCCTTGGGATTCTTGAAAAGGTGCTTGTGACATTCAAGCACTCAGTAAAACCTGTCTGGTTTCATAGGAGGAGTTGGTAAAGAATCAGGATGTAAAGCAATATCGTCAAAAAGTATGTACTTCCCATAACTTGGCATTTGTGTTGTCCATTTTCATTCTTCCTCACTACTGGGTTACGATCCAATCCTCGGATCCAACTTGGCCTCATTTTTCACAGACATAGGTTCCAGCCTCAAGCTCCTCCCAATACACACAGTGCTCTACACTGTATCCAGCTTCCTCAGGTTAAGTTTGCTGTTGAAATTTTCTTATATGCTAAAGACACCTAAAAAAGGGAAAGAAAACAGAAAGGAAACCACAGGCTCAAAAAAGGGAACACAGTGTCCCTATAAAACCCCATAGATCCTCTAGGAACTCCCAGGTTGGGGGACGGTGAGGAAGAATGAAAATGGACAACACAGATATCAAGTTATGTTAAGTACATAACATATAAATTTGATGATGTCCTTCTCATTCTTCCTCACTAGTGGGTCAGAGTCCCCAGCTACGTAACTCTTGGGTGGCCTCAAGGAAGGATCTGCTGGGGCACTGTCGAACCAAACAAAGCCCTGCTTCTGGAGACAAAGTCCAATTTGCAATGTGTCACAAAGGTATGAGATTTTGACCAAGTGGCTGCTGTGCAAATATCAAGGGAGGCTCTAGAGGAGAAAGCATTTGATGCAGCCATAAACCTGGTAGAATGGACTTTGTGGGAAAGGCAATTTCAGACCACATTTGGAATACATCCGAGATATACAATCTGTAATCCATTTAGCTAGTCTAACTTTAGATACTGTGAGACCAAGCCAGTTGAGAGAAAAGGACACAAACAACTGGTCAGATTTCCTGCAGTGTTTTATTCTGTAAACAAAAACTTAATTGCCTGTGCACATTAAGATGATGCAACAAAACACTCACCCTTAAATGGCAAAATTCAGAAAGAAAACTGGCAATTGTATCAACAGGCTAGTGTTAGCTTCCATAGCTACTTTAGGCATGAAAGAGATTTGTACAAAGGGAAATAAGAAGTTATGTACTCACCATAACGTTCCATCTGAGTAGGTATCTTCATTTGTCTGCAACCTTTGGGATACGGATCCGAGCCGGCAACTTCTACCACAGCATAGATCCGAGCTCCTAGCTCCTCCCTTTACCCATAATCCCCTGCCAACCCTGACTGACCTCAGATCAAATTTGCCCGATATAACAACTGTTACTGTGCACCGGAAGGGGCTTATCTAAGACAGATCCTAAACAGAATCATATAGGTCAGGGGAAAGGAAGGGGGGATGGTTGCAGACAAATGAAGATACCTACTCAGATGGAATGTTATGGTGAGTACATAACTTCTTAATCTGAAGTAGGCACTTCATTCGTCAGCAACCTTTGGGACAGAGTCCCCAGCTACCTGAATCCTGGGTGGCCGTTATGGAAGAATATTCCGAAGCACTGCAGAGCCAAAGGACGCCCTACCTCTGGAGACAACATCCAGTTTGTAATGGCTGATAAAGGTATGAGATGAAGCCCAAGTGGCTGCGGAATAAATATCATCCAAGGGGACCCTAGATTTAAAAGCCGCCGAAGAAGCGACGGCCCTAGTAGAATGAGCACAGACTCCCTGAGGTGCAGGCCTTCCCGAACTCTGATATGCCAAGAGGATACAACTAGCTATTCACCGTGACAGGGTAACTTTAGAAATTGACTTGCCTAAATTGGTTTTGGCAAAGGAGACAAACAACTGGTCAGATTGCCTATGACCAGCAGTTCGATGAATATAAAAGCGTAATTGTCTGTGCACATCCAAGGAATGCAGTTTGTACTCTCCTTTGTTCTGTTAGTTGGGAAAGAACACGGGAAGATTAATAGATTGACTAATATTAGCTTCTGAAGATACCTTAGGCAGAAAGGACGGATTGATCCTGAGGTAAACTCTATCCTGATGGAAAGCCAAATATGGCGGTTTAACACAGAGAGCCTGAAGCTCAGAGACCCTTTTAGCTGAAGTAATGGCCACCAGGAAGGCCGTCTTCCAAGAGAGGTATTTAAGATCAACCGTAGCCGCCGGCTCAAAAGGGGGGCTTGTCAAGGCCTGCAGAACCAATGATAAATCCCATGGGGGTACTGCCTCCCTGACCGGAGGTCTGAGAAGGAAGGTACCCTTGAGGAAAGCTTTACAAAGCTTGGAAGTAATTAGAGGGCCCGATTCATGCCCTACATGATAATGCGAAATCGCTGCTAGTTGTACCTTGACTGTAGAGCAGCTAGCCCCCTAATGAAAAAGGGTAGTTAGAAAATCCAAAACCGACGTAAGAGGCGCCGTGAAAGGATCTAAGTGAAGGTACTCCGCCCAGATGGAGAAACGTTTCCACTTACTCCGATAGACCCTTCTGGTGGACGGTTTGTTTGCTGCTACTAGGATGGCTTTGACTGGTGAGGAGATTCCGGGAGTCCTTATCAGGAGTGGAACTGGAGCAACCAAGCTGTCAGTTGAGGTTGACCAGGTTGGGGGTCGGAAGACACAGAGGGTGAGTAATGAGATCCGGGAGGGGATCCAGAATCCAGGGTGGATGAATCAGATGAGACCACAGGTACGGGAACCACGTTTGACGAGGCCAGAATGGGGCAATGAGGATCATTTTGCTCCCCAGCCGACTGGCTTTCTGTAAGAGTTTCAGCATCATGGGCAATGGAGGGTAAGCGTAAAGAAGACCGGGAGGCCAAGCATGTACTAGAGAGTCTCTCGGGGACTCCCCCTGAGGGGGGATTAGAGCAAAGTAACTGTTGCATTTGGTATTTGGAGGAAAGGCAAAAAGATCGCAACAGGGTTGCCCCCCCATTGGGCAAATATTTGCTTCGCTACTAGAGGATTGAGACACCATTCGTATGGGGTCAGAATCGAACGACTGAGCCTGTCTGCTAGGATGTTGGACCGTCCCAGAATGTGCGCTGCAATGAGAAAGCGGTTGGTGGATATCGCCCATTCCCACACTCTCATGGCCTCGCGACAAAGAGGATAAGACCTGGTCCCCCCCTGTTTGTTGATGTACCAGACAACTGACATGTTGTCCGTTTGTACCGCAATCGTACCAATCGGAAGAAGGCTGTGAAGTGCCTGCAACGTCAAAAGCACCGCCCTCATCTCTAGGACACTGATATGCAAGGAGGTCTCTATGTCGTTCCACGTGCCTTGGACCGTTCTGCCTGAATAGTGCCCCCCCCCACCCCAGGCGAGAGGCGTCCGTGGTCACTGTGGCGATGGGGGAAGGCATCGAGAATGGTCGTCCCGTGTGAAGGCTCGGGGACTGGAGCCACCACACGAGCGACCCTCTGCAAGCCCTGCTTAGGGGAATGGGATGGGACAGGGGGTTGCGAGACAGGGACCATTGCACCTGGAGGGTCCACTGCAGGACCCTCATATTAAGACGGGCTAGGGGCAGCAGAGGAATTGCTGCCGCCATGGACCCTAGAGCCCTCAGGATCAATTCCGCCGGTGGAGCAGGAAGTTGGAGAATGGCCTGAACATGCAACCTCAGGTTCTGAAGCCGATCGGGAGTCAGGAAAGCAAGCATTAGTCTGGTCTGGAATCCAATCTTGCCCCTATGAAATCTATTACCTGTGTAGGAGCCAGAGAGGATTTGGCCATGTTGACAGTCAACCCTAGGCGTGGAGCAAGACTAAGGAAGTAATCCTTGCCTGAACAGAGCAGATGCCTTGTTGGGGCGCTGAGGAGCCAGTCGTCCAGGTACGGAAAGACCTGAATTCCCTGAAGCCTCAGGTGGGCCGCTATAACCGCCAAGACTTTGGTGAACACCCTGGGGGCTGAGGTGAGACCGAAGGGGAGGGCCCTGAACTGAAAGTGACTGGCTCCCAGCCGGAAGCGGAGGAACTTCCTGGAATGTCTGTCCACAAGAATGTGGTAGTACGCATCCTTGAGGTCCATCGAGCACATCCAGTCGTTCTCCCGTAACAGGGGGAAAATAGATTGTAGCGTGACCATCCGGAACTTTTCTTTAGGTACTGCCAGGTTCAAGAGAGAGAGGTCGAGGATGGACCTCAAGTCTCCCGTCTTTTTTGGCACCAGAAAGAACCTGGAGTAAAACCCTGATCCGAGCTGATCTGGGGGGACGGGTTGGATGGCTCATTTTTGTAAAAGCTGCTGAATTTCTGTAGCAGCCGCCTCCCTCTGATTGGGTGGCACGTCGGGGAGGCTTCTGGTTTTGGGGGTTACAATAAAAGGAATTTGGTAACCTCTGGATATGATGCGAAGCACCAAGCGATCTGTTGTTATGGACTCCCACATTGCTAGGTGCCTCGAAAGACGCCCCCCCGACTGCCTCCAGAGTGGAGCAGTCAGGCAACCCCTCAGGGGTTCTGCGTGGGCCTCTCAGAGAAGGGTTCTCTGGACCCAAAATTTCTGGGACCCCCTCTGCCTCTAGGGCGGCGTCCTCCCTGTCCTCCTGTGCCACGAGAGGACTGGTTGTCCGGAGCAGACTGGGACTGATGCTATTTCCGGAACCACATCTTCTTCTGACCCTTTTGGTTGTTAGAAAAGGACCTCTGGAGAGCACAGAAGCGGACTCCGACGGCAAACAACGTCTTCCTGTCTTTCTCGCTCTGGACTAAAGTGTCGTGAATGGTTTTGCCAAACAATGCAGAACCATCAAAGGGGGCATTCGCGAATGATGCCTTAAAGGGTTCCGAGAAGTCACAATGTCGGAGCCAGGCTTGGCACCTCATTACCAGGCCGGCTCCGCCAGCTCTAGCAGCTCCTTCCGTGGTGTGAGACAAGAGCCGCATAGAGGTGTTAGAAACGGAACGTAGAGTGGACATTCGGGAGGAGTACAGCTGCTTGTCCCCTTCCGACATGGACTCTGGGGGGGGGGGGCAGCGTATTCTTTTATTAGATCTTGCTGCATCCGGATGACGTGTGCCATATAGTTCAGCGCCCTCATGGAGAAGGATGCTGAACTGAACTGAAGACCCGCTTCCCAAGGCGGTCCCATCGCCCGAGACTCCTTGCTCGGTGGGTGGACCGCGGAGCTCTCCTGAGCCAACTCCCTCTTGGTGGCTGCTGCCACCAACATGGCATCCACGGGGGGACCTCTGCTCCAGTGGGTTCTTTCTGCAAGGGAACTCAGGATCCTATCTGGGCGCTTGGGGACTGGCTCTACAGTGTCCGGCTCCTTCCAAACCCTGGTGGAGATAAGGTCCACCAGGGGGTCGGGGGGAGGGGACACCCAAGAGGTAGATGGCCCTGCTTCGAACGCCTCTAGGAATACGAACTCATCGGAGGAAGCCTTGGGGGCAGACCACCCTCCCCTAATCCTGAGCATTTCCATGATGTCTCCAAAGGAGACATCCTCGAGGGGGGTGACCTTGGGGAGCCTTCCCCTTCATCTAAGTCCATGTGTTCCGTAAGGGTCTCGGGGGAGTCCACGTGCCTCCTCTTACACTTAGCCTTGTGAGGAACATCCTCGGGGGGGCTGTCCGAGGAAGTCTCACCAGCAATGTCACGTTCCAAAGGAACACCCAGAGGCGCTGAAGCAGGCTGCTCCGAAGGCCGGGTGATGGGAGCCTGAACCAGCTGAGAGGGAGTGCAGGGGGGAGCCGAAGCCAGGACCGGAGGCCCGGATGCACTCAACAGTGCCCTCTCCACCACAGCGAAAGCCGAGGGGGAGCCACTCTCGATAGGATCCAAGAGTCGACTCCCACTCGGATCCGAAGCAGGGACCGGATCCGGGGCCGAGACCATCGGATCCAAAGGACCCGTGTGCTCCGACCGGGACGGAGCCAAAGTCACACCGAATCCCTCGGATCCGAAGCTCAGTCCACGGCTCCGAGAGGTCAGATTCGACAAGCTCGAGGGACCAGTCGGAGCCGAAGTAACCAGTACTATCGGCTCCGACCCACCCCCGGATCCAACGCAGCTCGGCTCCGAATGCTCCGAACCTGGAATGCGGGTCGGAGAAGGAGCGATTGGAGCAAAAAATGGGGTCGAGCTCCCCCCCAGAGGGGGGGGGGGCAAGAGCACTCCCATCTGCAGCTGGGCCTGGATGAACCTCCTCATCATCCGGTCCATGTCTGCAACTGACATGCTAAAAGTGGACCTCGAAGAGGCCACCGAGGCAGACCTAGAGTGCCGCCTCGATGACCTCGACGGGGACCGGGTCCCCTCCTCCCCGGGTCCTGGTGAGAAACAAGGGGACCGGAGCAGAGGAGGAGGCGATCCAGAAGCTCTGGAGGGAGAAGCCCGTTTGGTGGGCGGGGCCGAGGAGTCGTCCTCGGCTCGCCGCTTATGGTGCTTCTCTTTCCGTTTGGCTTTCCCGGCCTCCCTCTCCTCCGGAGCCGAAGTGAGAGGTTGAGTCCCGACCGGAGGGAGGCAGGGGTGGCTGCCACCGAGGGCTGGGTAGCGGCCACAGAAGCACCGGAGGCTGGAGCCGAATCCAGGGGCAAAAGGCCCGCCAGAATCAGCTTCGACCTCCAGTCCTTAAGTGCCCTGGGGTTGAATGCCACGCAAATCGCGCACCCCGAGGAGAGGTGTTCAACCCCAAGGCACCTAACGCACCGGGTGTGGCCATCCGCTGGTGAAAGCTTATGGCCACACACGGTGCACTTTGAAAAGATGGCTTTAGGGGCCTCCGACATAGTAGCACAGGAACACACTCACTAGGCCCCTACACACACCACAAACACACACTACGACCAGCGAGGGCAGGGAGGAAAATTAACCACAAATTAAGTTAAATTAAACTGAGAGAGATATAGGGCTATGGGATACCTAAAACACTCGCTCTCACTCACACGAAGAAAAGGGGAGTAAAAATAGAAAATTTTTCTCACAAATCTTCACTAAGTAGCAGGTGCTCGAAAATCCAGCTTGTAGCTTGAAGCGTGGCAAACTAGATCTGAGGTCAGTCAGCGTTGGCAGGGCATTATGGGTAAAGGGAGGAGCTAGGAGCTCGGATCTATACTGTGGTAGAAGTTGCCGGCTCGGATCCGAGATCGGATCTGTATCCCAAAGGTTGCTGACAAATGAAGTGCCTAATTCAGATCCATCTTTATGAAAAATATACGGTGGCTTGGAAGAAAGGGCTTGAATTTCTGAAATTTTTAGCTGATGTTACGGCCACCAAAAATTCAGTTTTCCATGATAGGAGCTTCATTTCATAACTGCTAGCTGGTTTAAAGTGCTTCCGAGTTAGGCCTTGGAAGATAACCGTGAGATCCCAAAGGGGAGATGGGTCTTTAATCAATTATCTAAAAACAAAACTCCTTTCATGAAGGCTTTGCATAACCTGGACATGGACAGGGGCCCTGAAGAATCTCTAGCATGAGAGTCTGGATATGGCTGCCAGTTCAAACTTGACTGTGGAAAAACTAGCCCCTTCCTCAAACAGGGAAGTAAGAAAGAATAATGGTTGAGATTACAGCCAAGAAAGGGTCAATGCTTTCCTTTGAGGCCCAAATGGCAATTTTTTTTCCGTTTGCTTTATGTATACCTTCTTAGTCGAAGCTTTCTGAGAAGCCAAGACTATATTAAAAACAGGGGAAGAAAGCCTGAACCTTTTAACAATCGGATTGGAGAAACCAAGCAGTCAGTTTGAGTGTGGATAGATTCTGATGTAGGCCTTTTGATGAGTGAGATAGGAGGTCCTGTCTGGGTTCCAGTATCAATGGAAGATATTTTAGGTGAGAACAGAGAAAGGGGAACCATATCTGAGGCCAGTAGAGGCAATGAAGACCACTGAACTCTTCAACAGTTTTGCTTTCTGTAGCTTCAGGATCAGCGGTAGCTGGGGTAAGCCATACTGGAGACCGGAGAGTCAATCATGAACTACAGAATCCCTCAGGAACTCCCCAGGAAGGGGGATCAGAGGGAAGTACCTGCTGCATTTGTTGTTTTGAGGGGAAGCAGAGAGTTCGCAGGTCAGGTACCCCCAGTGGCCAAAAATCAGACTGGCTACTGACTGACTACTCATGAGGAATCACAATGAACCTGCTTAGTATGTCTGCAAGAACGTTAGATTTCCATGATATGAGAGTTGCAGTCATAAATCAGTCTGAAGATATCGCCCATTCCAAGACCCTCATGGCCTCTCTGGACAGTGGATATGATCAGGTTCCTCCTCGTTTGTTGACATACCAGACTTCTGACATATTGTCTGTATGAAATGCAATGGTTCCCAAAGGGAGAAAGTTCCTGAAAGGCTTGCAACATTAGGAGGACAGCTCTCATTTATTTATTTTATTTTTATTTTACATTTGTTGACCGGGCTAGTCTAACTGGATACACGTCCATTTTCAGTAGAGGCCCGGGGAGATAAGCTCCTTGCAAAAAAATAACAAAAAACATTTTTACATACAATTATGTTACAGGTTAATACAGAAATTATCACAGAGGTCTAAATACCTCCCATTTCAAAATTCAGGTATAATGCAAAAAAATACAGGTATAATAATATACTATAGTCTGGGAGATAAGGTCTGGGATAAGAGGAAATAATACATTTATATTTACAAAGAACATTTGAAGTTAACCCAGAAAAAATCAAAGAGAAGAGAAATACTTCACAGTGCCAAAGGCAGGTACAATGCAAAAATTACAGAGGGCAGAAATACTTTGCAGTGCAATAGGCAGGTACAGTGCAAATTACATGTAGAATACAGAAAGTAACAATAAAAGAGGCATATTGTGTAATTATATAAATAAACAGTTGTCACACTATGAGTAAGCTCAGGGGATGAAAAGAAGGGTAAGGAATAGGAAAAAGGTAATGTGGCAAGTAAGGAAAGTAGAACTAGTTGTAGGGAAGTAGTGGGTAGGCAGTGCATGAGTAGAAAAATGATTAGTCAGGTTTAGTACAGGGGCATAGCCAGTGTGTTCTTAGGAAAAGTTTCAGTCTGTTTTTGAAAAGAGACGTAGAGGAAACTGAGGAAAGTTCACTGGGGAGAAGGTTCCAGGATTTTCCAACAGTTACTGAAAAGAGAGTCCCCAGCCCTGTTATTAGATTTAGAGGGGTTTACAAGAAGTTTGTGTGATGAGCGCAAAGATTTCAGATTATTATAGGGAATGATGAGGGTAGTTAGTATAGGAGTACAGGAAGGTTGGTAAAGAGTCTTATGGGCAATGGTTAGTTGGTGGAATTTAAGCAGATTCTGAATTTCTAGCCATCCTAGCTGCTTAAGATTATAGCAGTGGTGGGTTCTGAATGGGTTGCCAGTAGCAAACCTGGCAATGTTATTGTAGGAGACTTCCAGTTTGGTGAGGTTATTTTTAGATAAATTAGTAAATATGGGTGAGGCATAGAGGAGTGTAGAGATTAGATGGGTATAATTAGAAGTTATGTACTCACCATAACGTTCCATCTGAGTAGGTGTATTCATTTGTCTGCAACCTGTGGGTTATGGATCCGATATCGGATCCGAACCGGCATGGTTTTCCAGCTATGGATCCAAGCTCTCAGCTCCTCCCCTCACCCATAATGCCCTGCTCTACCCTCATGACCTCAGATCGAGTTTGCCAAAGCAACAATACCCTAAAAAGGGTAACAAGGAATATGCAGGAAACTGAAAGGCCAGGGGGATAGGAGGGCGGGATGGTTGCAGACAAATGAATACACCTACTCAGATGGAACGTTATGGTGAGTACATAACTTCTAAATCTGAAGTAGGATATTCATTTGTCTGCAACCTGTGGGACAGAGTCCCCAGCTACCTGAATCTTGGGCCATCATGGAAGGATATTCGAGCACCGCTGAGCCAAAGGATGCTCTACCCCTAGATGCAAGATCCAACTTATAGTGGGAAATAAATGTATGAGATGAAGCCCACGTGGCTGCTGCACAAATATCATCTAGAGGAATCCTAGCCTTGAAGGCTGCCGAGGTAGATACTGACCGGGTTGAATGGGCATGAACACCCGGTGCGGCCTTCCTGACGCTTGATAAGCCAATAAAATGCACTGTGAAAGCCAGCGGACAGAGAAACTTTAGAAATTGGCTTGCCCAAATTGAATTTTGCAAAGGAAATAAACAGCTGGTCGGATTGCCTATGACCAGCTGTCCTGTTGAGATAAAATCTAAGTTGCCTGTGAACATCTAGTGAGTGTAGCTTATATTCACCTTTGTTTTCATACTTAGGAAAAAACAGGGAGGTTAATGGATTGATTGATGTTTGCTTCAGAAGCGATTTTAGGAAGGAAGGACGGGTTGGTCCTGAGGGAGACACGGTCCGGATGAAATACCAAGTAAGGAGGTTTAGCTGATAAAGCTTGAAGTTCAGAAACTCTCTTGGCTGATGTAATGGCTACCAAAAAGGCTGTCTTGTAGGACAAAAATTTGAGATCCACAGAGCCGCTGGCTCGAAGGGGAGCGGTCAAGGCCTGTAGGACCAAAGAAAGGTCCCAAGGAGGAACTGCTTGTTTTATTGGGGCCTGAGAAGGAAAGTACCTTTAAGAAATGTTTTACACAATTTGGCTGACATAAGAGGATTAGAATCTTGACCAATGTGATAGTGAGAAATTGCCACCAGTTGAACTTTGACTGTGGAACTGCTGGCACCATCATTAAAGAGAGAGGTTAGAAAATCAAGCACTACAGGGAGAGGAACCGTGAAGGGATTCAGGCCTTGCCGCCCGCCCACACAGAGAAACGTTTCCATTTGCTTCGTAAACCTTTCTAGTGGATGGTTTATGAGCCGCCACCAAAATAGCCTTTACGGTGAAGAAATACCGAGTCCTTATCAAGAGTGGAACTGGAGCAGCCAAGCGGTCAGCTTCAGGTTGTCCAGGTTCGGAGGAGGAATGCAGGATGGATGGGATATCAGATCCGGATGGGATCTAGAATCCAAGGAGGATTCACCGAGTGAGACCTTAGGAAGGGGAACCAGATCTGTCGAGGCCAGAATGGAGCAATGAGAATCATTCTGCAACCCACCCGAGAAGCTTTCTGAAGAACTTGCAGCATCAGAGGCAAGGGTGGATAGGCATACAGAAGACCGGGTGGCCAAGCATGCACCAGAGCTGCCTCTTGGGGTACCTCCGGAGGAGGTATTAGAGCCAAAAACTGTCGACTTGGTGTTTGAGGGAGAAGCAAAAGATCGCATGAAGGGGTTCCCCACCGTGCGAATATGCTCCGCTACTTGACAATTGAGAGACCACTCGTAAGGGGTAAGAATGGTGCGACTGGTCTTGTCCGCTAGGATGTTGGACCGACCCGAATGTGCTGCTATGAGAAAGCGATTGGTGGAGATTGCCCATTCCCAAACTCTCATGGCCTCTCGACAAAGAGGGTAAGACCTTGTTCCCCTTGCTTGTTGATGTACCAGACAACAGACATATTGTCCGATTGAATCGCAATTGTTCCCAAGGGAAGAAAGTCCTGAAGTGCTAGCAACGCTAAGAGCACTGCTCTCATCTCTAGAAGATTGATATGCAGTAAGGTCTCTGAATCGCTCCACGTGCCTTGGACTGTCCGCCTCAAAGTGCCCCCCACCCGAGGCGGAGGCGTCCGTGGTCACCGTGGCGAGAGGGGAGAAGCACAAAATGGCGACCTGTGGAGATCCGGGAGCGAGCCACCACAAGAGGGACCGCTTGCAAGCCTTGCTGATCGCTATGGGATGATGCATGGGGAGAGCAAGGTATGACCACTGTACCAAGAGCGTCCACTGTAGAATGCATATTGAGCCTGGCAAGAGGAAGAAGTGCTATAGCAAGCCATGGACCCTAGAGCCCTCAGGACCAACTCCAATGGAACAGAATTTGAATGGAGAATGGCCCGCACCTGGAGCTGCAGATTTAGAACTCTGTCCGCAGTGAGAAGGCTCGTAGAACTCCTTGTGTCTAGTCTGGCCCCTATGAAATCTAAGAGCTGTGGGCCAGGTTGGACTTTTTTGTATTTATTGTGATGCCCAGGAATGGAGCAAGATGGAGAAAGGAGTCTCGCCCCAAGAGAAGTAGATGCCTTGTTGGGGCGGTAAGGAGCCAGTCGTCCAGGTAGGGAAAGACCTGCACCCCTGAAGCCTCAGGTGGGCCGCTACCACTGCTAGTACTTTGGTAAACACCCTGGGGCTGTGGTGAGACCAAAGGGAAGGACCCGAACTGGTAGTGACTGGCTCCCAGCCGAAGCGGAGAAATCTCCTGGAGCGCCTGTCCATCAGGATGTGGTAGTACGCCCTTGAGATCTATCGAGCACATCCAGTGATTTTCTCCCAGAAGGGGAGAATAGATTGCAGAGTGACCATTCGAATTTTTCTTTGGGGACTGCCAGATTCAAGAGAGAGGTCTAGGATTGGTCTTAGTTCCCCGTCTTTTTGGCACTAAAAGAATCTGGAGTAGAACCCTGATCCGATCTGGTCTGGGGAACGGGCTGGATGGCTCTTTTCTTTAGCAGATGGCCAATTTCTGCCAAAGCGGCCTCCCGCTGACCGGGTGGGACGCCTGGGAGGGACTTTAACTTTGGAAGGTGAAGGAAAGGAATGCGATATCCCTGGATATGATTTGGAGAACCCAGCGGTCCGATGTTATGGACTCCCATGCCGCTAGGTGCCCCGGAACGCCCCCGACTGCCTCCAGAGTAGAGCAGTCGGGCAACCCTCAGGGTTGCTGCCGGGCCGCTCAGAGAAAGGTTCCCTGGACCCGAAGTTTCTGGGAGCCCCTCTGCCTCTAGGGCGGCGTCCTCCCTGTCCTCCTCTGCCACGGAAGGACTGGTTGTCCGGAGCAGGCTGGGACTGCTGCGACTTCCGGAACCACATCTTCTTCTGACCCTTTTGGTTCCTAGAATAGGGCCTCTGGGGTGCAGAGAAGCGGATTCCGACGGCAGACAGCGTCTTCCCGTCCTTCTCGCTCTGGGTCAACGCTCGCGAACGGTCTTGCCAAACAGAGCAGAACCATCAAAGGCGTTGCAACGACGCCTTGAAGGGCTCAGAAAAATCGAGTGACGGAGCCAGGCCTGACGCCTAGTGACCAGTCCTGTCCCGCAGCTCTAGCGCCCTCCGTTGCATGGGAGAGTAGCCGCATAGAAGTATTGTAATTGACCTAAGAGTGGCCATTTTGGTGGAGTGCAGAACTCTGTCCTCCTCCGAAATGGACTCAGGGGATGCAGCGTATTCCTTAATAAGATCTCGCTGCATCCGAATAACATGTGCCAAATAGTTCAGCGCCCTTACCGAGAAGGTCGAACTGAACATCCGCTTCCCAAGCGGTCCATCATCCGAGACTCCTTGCTCGGTGGGTGGACTGAGGGACTCTCCTGAGCCAGTTCCTCTTT
This sequence comes from Protopterus annectens, assembly GCF_019279795.1. Lineage (NCBI taxonomy): Eukaryota > Metazoa > Chordata > Ceratodontiformes > Protopteridae > Protopterus > Protopterus annectens. The sequence goes on from NC_056741.1 coordinate 1,114,749,224, forward strand.
GTGGCCGCCATCAACATGGCATCTACAGGAGGCCCCTTACTCCAATGGGTCCTGTCGGAGGCGGACTAAGGATCCTATCCGGTCTTTTGGGAATTGGCTCCACGGTGTCCGGTTCCTTCCACGCCCTGGTGGTAATAAGGTCCACCAGGGGTCGGCAGGGGGACACCCAAGAGGTAGACGGGCCCGTTTCAAATGCCTCCAAGAACACGGACTCGTCCGAGGAAGACTTGGGGCAGACCACCCCTTACGGAGCATTTCCATGATGTCTCCAAAGGAGACATCCTCGGGGTGACCGTGGGGAGCCTTCCCTTCCTCCAAGTCCGTGTCTTCTGTGAGAGACTCGGGAGTCAATGTGCCTCCTTTTGCACGTATGCTTGCGAGGGCCTCCTCTGGGGGCTGTCAGAGGAGTCCTCAGCAGCAATTTGCTCCATAGGAGCAACTTGGGGCACAGAAACGGGCTGTCCCAGGGGCCGGATGGTGGAAGCCTGGCCCAGTGCAGAGGAGCGGACGGAGCGAAGCAAGTGCCGGGGTCCGAGACCCTCAACAGAGCCCTCTCCACTACATCAAAGCGAAGGAGCCGACTCGACCAAAGGATCCGACAATCGGCTCCCCTCGGATCCGAAGAGTGGATCGGAGCCGGCGCCGAAGCACTCGGATCCGGGACAGTGCGCCCGACACAGACGGCGCCAAAGGAGCACTGATCCCCGGATCCGCTCGGATCCAGGCTCCGAGATCGGGTCCGGCACTTTCGAGGGCAGGGTCGGGTACCAAGTACTATCGGCTCCGACCTTCCCGCCCGGCTGCTCGGCTCCAGTTGCTCGAACCCGGATAGCGGGTCGGAGAAGGAGCAATAGGCTTAAAAAGGGTGTTGAGCTCCCCGAGGGGAGGCAAGAGCACTCCCATCTGCATCTGGGCCTGGATGAACCTTCTCATCATCCGGTCCAGATCAGCATCAGAAAGGCTATGGGTAGATCTCGAAGAGGCTACCGAGGTAGGCCTGCAGTTCCTCCTCGTTAGCCTCGTCGGAGATCGGGTCTCCTCCTCCTCAGGACCCGTGAGAAGCACACAGGGGACCGGAGCCGAGAAGGAGGAGACAACGACAGAGCCGGGGAGAAGCCGCTTGGCTGGGGCGAAACAGAGGTCTCGGCCCGCCAGGTGCTTCTCCCTCCGGTCCTTTTAGCAGCATCCCTCTCCTCTCCAGAAGCGGGAGTTTGAGTCCCAGGAGCAGGAGGGGGTGCCACAGGGGGAACAACTGCAGCCGCAGGAGTCCCCGAAGGAGCGGAGGCCAGAGCCGAGTCCGGCGGTAAAAGACCCGCCAAGACCAGCTTGGACCTCCGCTCCCTCAGTGCCCTGGGGTTGAACCCTGCACAAATGGAACAACCAGATGTGAGGTGTTCAACCCCAAGACACTTAACACGAGTGTGGCCATCAGCCGGTGAGAGCTTATGGCCACACTCGGAGCATTTAGAAAATATAGATTTAGGCTGGTCAGCCATAATCTATAATACCTAAAGTTACCTAAAGTTACAGAAAGTAACTTAAACAACAAAAAACACACAGGCCTACACACACACTCTAACAGCGAGGGGAGGGAATAAAAATTATTTACTTTAACTTAAACTCAAAATAGTCTATAATAAAGGGAAACCTAATACTTTCACACAAATTTTGTTAAAGAATCAAAAAATTTTCTATTTTTAAACAAGAAAAGAGTTCACTTAGCTGAGAGCTATGTACCCACATCCAGTTACCAGCGCGGCAAACAAGATCTGGGGTCATGAGGGTAGAGCAGGGCATTATGGGTGAGGGGAGGAGCTGAGAGCTTGGATCCATAGCTGGAAAACCATGCCGGTTCGGATCCGATATCGGATCCATAACCCACAGGTTGCAGACAAATGAATATCCTACTTCAGATGCAATAGTTATTCTGACTGTTGGTGAAAGGAAGTGTTTGTAGAGAGAGCCTAGTTTTTTGTTAACGGTTTTTATAGTATTGTTGATATTGGTGTCAAAGTTAAGATTGTTGTCCATGCTAATACCAAGTAGTTTGGTAGTTGGGTCAGGTGATATGGGAGTACCATTAGTTGATGTAACTGAGAAATCTATTGGGGCGGTCTTACGAGTAGGATTGAAAAGGAGGAGTTTAGTTTTTTTTTGGGGTTCAACAGAAGGCAATGTTGTGTAAACCATTGTTCTACTGTATTAAATACTTCTTGGGTAAGGGAGTGAAGTTTAGAAGTGGATGTGGCTGTGCATATAAGTGTAGAATCGTCGGCGTATTGAATACATGTAGCTTGGGGGATTGCTAGATGAAGGTCAATGATAAATATGGAGAAAAGAAGAGGCCCTAATATGGACCCTTGAGGGACGCCAATGTTAATGGGCAGGTGGGTAGATAGAGTGTTGTGCCAAAGTACTGCCTGTTGTCTGTTATCTAAATAGGATTGGAACTATTTAATAGTGAGTGTATCTAGTGAAAGGGATTGGAGGATATTAATAAGTATTTGGTGATTAACCATATCAAATGCCTTGGACAGATCGATAAATAGTGCTGAGGAAAGCATATTGGCATTTCGGTTTTTGTTAATACAGTCAGTAAAGGAAAGGAGGGCAGTAGTAGTGCTGTGGGAAGGTCTGAAACCATGTTGACAGCTGGAAAGTAAGTTATTTTGGATTAGTTGGTCTAGCAGTTGCTTATGGATGCATTTTTCCATAGTTTTGCCAAAGGTGAAAGTAGGGCTATGGGACGGTAGTTAGAGAATTCAGTAGAGTTTCCCCCTTAATGAATGGGGATAATATGGGAGACTTACCAGATGCTTGGGATGTGTCCTTCACTAATGGTTCTGTTAATTAGAATGGAAATGGGATAGGCGATGGATTTGGCTGATTTCTGTAGATATTCAGCTGGTAATTGGTCTGCTGAAGGAGAGCAAGGTTTAAGTTTTTGGATAAGGGAAAGAATATATGTTGTAGGAACAGGTTGGAAGAGAAATGGAGGGGGTGGAGTTGTGTTATAAATAGGTAAAGTGAAATTATTAGGTGACAGGTGACTAACAACTGTTTGAATGGCCTCAGTGAAAAAGGTATTAAAGGCATTGGCAGTGTGCTTTGGGTTCTCCTGGTCTGTGCCTTGTGGGATAGGTGTAATGGCTTGACCTGGGTGATGTAGTTGGTTAATACTTGCCCAGAATTTTTGTGGATTATTATGTTTAGTTTGCTGGAACTGTAAGTAGTAGTTTCTTTTATCAGACAGTATAGCTTTCTTAGTGTCATTTCTCAGTTGTATAAAGTTTTGATGGTCAGAAGAGATTTTTGTCATACGCCATTTGGCCCAGTATTTATTTCTGAGGTGGATTTTTTGTTTGGTTTCTTTTGAAAGCCATGGGGCGGATTTAGTTTTGATTCTAATAGAGCGGTTTGGTGCATGGTTATCTAGAAAGGTTAGGAATTTGGAATTGATTTAACAGCTTCCTCCAATGGGAGGTATTTTAAGGGAGACCAGTTGCATGCTCTTAGTTCGCTTTGAAAGAGATCAGGGTTAAAGTTTTTCTTGGACCTAATAAACTTGAAAGTGGCTGGAATGGAGACATTGGTCTTATGCCTGATAATGTAGGCAAGTGAGTGGTCACTAATATCATCAGGGAGGGTTCCAGATTTATGTGTGTGGGGATGGTTATTTATAAGAATCCAATCCAAGGTACTTTCTTTCTTATTGGGCTTGTTTATCCTGGTAGGGGAGGTAGTGATTTGAGAGAAACCAAATAGGTTAATGTAGGTGGTAGGGTGGCTGCTGGAACAGCAGTTCCAATCTATGTTAAAATCACCTAGGATAATGGTTTCTTGGGGCAGGTTTTGTGATAGCCAGCAGAGGATATCTATGGTGGGTTTGTTATTGCCAGGAGGTAGATAAATACAGATAATATAGATGGATTTGAAAGTGTTGAGTTGAAGTTTGGAAATAAGAATTTCAGCAGTAGAATCAACAGGTGATTTAAGGTCATATGTGGTGATCTGTAGACCTTATTTAAATAGGATAGCAATTCCCCCGCCCTTCTTTGCTACACGGTCAGATCTAAATATATTATATCCGGGTGGGGTTTAGTTACAGGCTTTAACCAGGTTTCTGTTAAACAAAAAATGTCGAAAGAGTAGACTTCTAAGAGAGCATGGAGTTGTGAGACTTTATTATTAATGCTACATATGTTGAGGTGGGCTATGAAGAGAGAGTTTGTTGGTTGAGTAAGGGAATGAGTGTTGAATTGATTGGGATTAAGGAGTTGTGTGGTAGGAAGTGTTATTGGGCCAGGAATTGGGTGGATATCTCCCATCTTTTAATGAGAGGAGTTGTATTAGAAAGGCTGGAGTTGGGAATCTTCTGTACAGATGTGGAGATTTTCTGGGATTATGATTGTAGTACCTAATGTGGAGTATTCTATGAAATCTTGACAGTAGATAGCTGGGTGTAGATGTTATGTTTACATGTTTAGAGAGTGCTGGTAGGGAAGAAGAGGTAATTAGCTTATTGGGGTTATGAAGGTGTGGATATAATGAGTGTTCATAGGAGGTAAGTATGTAGGCTAAAAGTAATGGTGGTAGAATAAGTAGTAGAAGTAACAGGTGAAAGTGTAAATGTGTTGGGATGGATAGTTTATACATTTGGATGGATTATTAGGGGTCTTGTTGTAGGTATGGGAGTATGGTAGTTGTGGATAGGGAAGAACAAAAATGGGAGGGTGTGGTAGGAGAGATAGGGAGTGGTTAGAGAAGGATGAATAGGGGTGTGTGGCCCATCTTAAAGTAGTCAGAGAGTTATGGGAGGAGGAAAGGGTGTGGGTAAATAGTATAAGAGTAGGACCCCTGGGGTGGGTGGGAATTGGGGGTAAGGAAGGGAGCGGAGTGAGCCCACAGGGTGAACGGAGCAGGTTGAAACAGGTAGTAAAGCAGTTGGAGAAGAAACAATCAGCAGAGCTGGATACTGAAGGTAAGTTAGATAAGTCAGGAGTAGGTAAGAGCAGAGATAAGTAAGGAGTCTGTGATGGAATAGGTAGTTGTAGACAGTAGTAGTAAAGGGTGAGGAGAGAGTGTTAAGAGGAGGTGTAGGAGTTCAGAAATGTTAAGGTAAGGAAACAAAAGAACAGAGGGTAAAGCAGGAGAAGGAGGCTGAGATAAGGGGCCATCTCCAGAACATATGCAATCTGGTCTCTATGCAAATCCACATGCCTAGGATAATCTTTCCCTTGAAACGCCCCACCCTAGTTGAGAAGTGTCCATGGTCACACTGGCTGTGGGGGAAGGAAGTACAGACGGCTGAAAGAATCCACCATAGTAGGTGCCTCTTGCAAACGAGTGTCAATTTGATAGGTACAGAGACTAGTAAAGAAAAATAGTTATGTACTTACCATAACTTGGTATGTATGTTATCCTATTTTGTTATTCATCATGTCTGGGTCTTGGATCCGATCTGGCACTTTACAAAGCAGATTCAAGGCTCGAGGTCATCCCACTCCCATAACCCCTTTCTACCTTCAAACCCTCCGATCGAGTTTGCTGACCAGGAACAGAAAAACACCAAGGAACCTGACTAACAAACTGGACTTGGACAACAAAAGCATTACAACCACAACAGACAGTAGCTCAAAGGCCCAAATCCCCTGCCTCTCCAGAGCCACCAGAAACATGGAAGGGGGAAGGTGGGGAGGGAGGTGATGAATAATAAAAGAGGATAACAAAGATATCAAGTTATGGCAAGTACATAACTATTTACCTGTTATCCATTTCTGTAGACAAGGTATGATAGGAATCATTGATTCTAGACCATAAGCTTTTTAGATACCATTGCAGTTTCCTCATATCCAGTCTTGCATATGGAATTAGTAGAATGCAGGAGGCCATGAACCCCAGGGCTTGCAGAATTTTCCTTGCAGATAGCTGGGTCTTTGTGGCCTGTAGTTTGAAGTAGGCTGTCAAATGAACATTTTTCTCTGGCGTGAGGTAGCCCCCATCTGGGAAGTTGTATTCAAGCTTCTTCCCAGGAATACAATTTGTTGGCAGGGTTGGTAAGTTGTGAAGGTCTGAAAACACCCTCAGAAGCCGATGCCTGCTCAGCGGCTCCGGACCCATCTGAGGAATTAGTTTCCGCAGGCCCAATACCTTGAGTTTCCAGAGGCCTAGTTGTCTCCACGTGGGAGTCGGAGGCGGCCTGTGGCTCTGAGGTAGCGGGTGTCAGGGTCTGCAAAAGTGCCTCACTGAGAACCGGCGAATGGCCTAGAAGAGGTTTCGTCGTCGGTTTTGGACCTCGGATGCATGTCTTTATCCTTGTCTTTGCGTTTTTTCAGAATTGTGGTCGTCGGTTGATCCGACGGCATAGTATAATTGAACCTTCGGCCAAAGTAGTGCAAAGCAAAATCAAAACGTCTTTTTATAGTGCGTTTGTTAAATCTAGCACAAAACCGACAACTAGTGACGTCGTGATCAGGGCCTAGGCATGGAATATAGTAAGAGTGGAAGTCCTTATGAGGTATTTGCTTCCCACAAGAAATACAATTATTAACTTTTTCTGACATCGGTCTGAGGCAAGAAAAAAGTTTTCCCAACGGGGTACTTAGCTTTATTCAAGACTTCGGATCTGAAATTCGACTTCGAAAATCTCAGGAGTCGGCCGACCGGCACTTGCGAACTGCTTCTGCTTCGGGCACCGCGTGGCAAGAAAGACTGAAGAAAATGGCGTCGGATGCATCTTGTATACCCCTGGCGCACTGATTTCAGGGAAGAAGTGACAGCAACCGACGCTGGACCAAGACTTTGGAACTCTGGCCGACTGCGGGACCGCCTGACGGCAGGATAACCCAAGTGTAATGACTGCAGCAGTGTAACACGATGAACATGTTAGCAATTTCTTTACAAATGCCAGATGATTTAAAAGTATGTCCTGGCTTTCTGTCTGAATTAGACAATCATCCAGGTATGGGTATTTTTGAACATTTCTTTGCCTGCAGAATGCAATGACTGGAGCTAGGCACTTTGTGAATACTCTGGGCGCAGTGGATAACCAAAGGGCAGTGCACAGAACTGATAATGCATGTAGCCTGCTTTGAAGCGTACTATCTTCTGAAAGATTCCCTTACTTGGATGTGCAAGTAGGCTTCCTTTAAATCCAGTGTTGCCAACCAGGCATCCTTGCCTAGCATAGGAAAGTACAGTTTTGTACCTACCATAAATGTAGATGTTCGAGTGCTAATACAGCTGCAGTCATAACAGATGGGTTTTCCTGCCGTCAGGCAGGTCCTCGGTCGGCCGAATTCCAAAGTCTAGGTCCGGCGTCGGATGTCGTCGCTTCTTCCCTGACGTCAGTGAGACAGGGGTATAAAAGAACCAGCCGACGCCATTTTCTTCAGTTTTTCTTGCCCCAGATGTCAGGTGCCCCCAGAAGGAAGGCAATACATAAATTTATGTAATAATGCAATGCAATATGATCAAAAAACAGTAGTTGCAAGCAAATACACCATAAAAGAATACTCCAGTCAGGTTGTATAAGGAGGTGTTAGCCATAAGGCCTGTCCCAAGAGGGGAAGGAGGGAGGGAAACCTGGACTGCAACTGTATTAGCACTCGAACATTTACATTTATGGTAGGTACAAAACTGTACTATGTTCATCGTGCATACAGCTGCAGTCATAACAGATGGGTAGAATCCCAAAGCTAAAAAAGGGGTGGTAGGCACTAGGTGGAACTAGGAGGAGCCAGGATGCCCTGCAAGACTGCAGTGGCAAATCCTGCTCTAGATTTGGAGTATAATGGTAGGTGATAGTGCTTGGAGAAAGTATGTACAGAAGTCCAAGTGGCTGCTTCCAAAATATCTTTGGTAGGAACCCCCCTGAGGAAAGCTGCAGAGGTAGCTGTGGCCCTTGTGGAGTGAGATCTGATGCCTGCAGGTACAGTTTTACCATGAAAAGAGTAACAAAAGCGTATGCAGTGGGCTATCCATTTTGAGATTGTCTGTTTGGAAATAGGCTTCCCTTGAGCTCCTGTAGCAGAGGACACAAAGAGTTGCTCTGATTTTCTGAAAGACTTTGTTCTGTCCAAATAATAACGTAACTGTCTGTGAATGTCCAAGGAATGTAGTAGTCTCTCCCCTTTGTTTTGAGGATTAGGGTAAAAGGTAGGTAAGTGGATAGCCTGATTCAAGGCTACCCTGGATACTACCTTTGGCATAAAGGAAGGATTGGTTCGTAAGGAAACTCTGTCCTGATGGAAAATGATGAAAGGCTGCATGAGGGCTTGTAGTTCCAAAACCCTGCGAGCTGAGGTGATAGCCAGAAGGAAGGCTGTTTTCCAGGACAAATATTGCAGTTCTGTTGAAGCAGCTGGCTCAAAAGGAGGCAAGGTCAGTTTTTCTAGAATGAAATTGAGGTCCCAAGCAGGTACTGGTTGTTTCCTTGGGGGTTTTATATTCTTAGCCCCTCTGAGGAACTGTCTTAAGAGGCGGTGAGAGAATAAAGGAGGATCAGTGTTGTATTCTGCAGAAATGGCTGAGGCATGGATTTTGATGGAGGAGAAAGAAAGTCCACTGCTTAGCATCTCAGCTAGGTACTGTAATATTTGAGGTAAATTCAGTATTCCAGGATTCTGACCCTTTTTCTGATTCCAGGCACAAAACCGTTTCCATTTTGCGGAGTAGGCTTTTCTAGTAGAAGGCCTTCTGGCCTCAAAAATGACATCCTGCACCTCCTTGGAGAGTAGGGTCTGTTATGAATTTAAGGAATCTTCCATGCGGCTAGATTGAGTGTTTTCAGCTGACTGTGAAGAGTTTTGAAGTTGTGCTGAGTCAGTAGAAGAGGCATTAGAGGCAGGATCCATGGTAAGGAATGCGTCATGCTTCTCAGGAGTGGGTACCAGTGTTGTCTTGGCCAGTCTGGAGCAATGAGAATCATCTTTGGTCTGTCTGCTCTGGTTTTTAATAGAACTTTGGGCAGCAGAGGAAGAGGTGGAAAGGCATAAACTGTCATTGTTGTCCAACTGAAAGAGAGTGCGTCCACTTTCCAGGCCTGTGGATGAAAGGTCCTTGAGCAGAATTTTGTCAATTGGTGATTTCTGTGGGTGGCAAAGAGATCTATGTCTGGCCTTCCCCATGCTTGAATTATATTTGTAAAAACTTGAGGATGCAACTTCCATTCGTGTGGATCTGTCATATTTCTGCTTAGGTTGTCTGCCTGCGTGTTTTCCTTGCCTGGCAGGTACTGTGCTTGGAGTTCAATTTGTAATTCCAGAGCCATGTTCCAAAGAGACATGGCTAGCCTGCATAGGGGATATGAATGGGTTCCTCCCTGTTTATGTACCACATCACTGTGGTATTGTCTGTCCTCATCAATAGCTGGCCTGGATGCAGTAGGTCTTTGAAAGCCATAATAGCATTTATTACTGCTAGCATTTCCTTTTGATTGATGTGTAGGTGCTTTTCTTTTTGGGACCATTTGCCCTGAATGCACCGATCTGTCATGTGCGCCCCCCAGGCGTAGTCCGAGGCGTCTGTTGTGATGACTTCATTTGCTTGAGGCTTGCAGAATGGGAGACCTGTGTTTCTTTGGCATGCTTGTGCCCACCACAGAAATTCCTTTTGAAGACATGGAATCAGTGGTATAATTGTTTCCAAACTGTGGCTGTGTTGAGACCACAGGTTTTTTAGGTACCACTGAAGTTTCCTCATATGCAGCTTTGCACATGGGATTAGCAAGATGCCATGAATCCCAGAGCCTGCAGGATTTTCCTTGCAGTTAGCCTGGTGAAGGTTGCCAGTTTTCTGAAGTATTGAGTTAGTTGCCCTTGTTTCTCTGGCGTGAGGCAGGCCACCTGGGTATTTGTATTCAAGCTGGCACCCAGGAAAATTATTGTTTGAGAGGGTATTAGCCTTGATTTCTTTTTGTTGACTGTGTATCCCAGAGAATTCAACAACATTATTACAAACGCCAGATGTTTCAGAAGTATGTGCTTGCTGTCCGCTTGGATCAGGCATTCGTCCAAATATGGGTATATTTGTATCCCTTGAAGTCTGCAGTAGGCAATTACTGATGCCAGGCATTTCGTGAACACTCTGGGCGCAGTAGATAAGCCAAAGGGCAATGCAGAGAATTGATAATGGGTTGAACCTGCAAGAAATCTGAGGTATCTTCTGCAATCTTGTCTGATTGGGACATGCAGGTATGCCTCCTTGAGGTCCAATGTTACCAGCCAAGACCCCTTGCCCAGCATGGGAAGAAACTGCTGTAATGTGAGCATCTTGAATTTTGGCACGAGTAAAAATGTGTTTAGGATGGATAGGTCCAAAATAGGTCTCCAATCTTTGCCCTTCCTTGGTACCAGGAATAGTCTGGAATAAAAACCTTGACCCTGTTCTTGTGCAGGTAACTCTTGAATAGCTTTCATGTCCATGAGATCTGAAATTTGTTTTTGTGCCTCTACCCTTTGTGTGGCAGGTTTGGCATGCCTCTCATTTTTGAAAGGGTGTGAAAGTGGAATCTGTAGCCTCTGTCTATAATGTCCAGGATCCATTTGTCTTTTGTGACAATATGCCAATTTTTCGAAAATAATGCCAGTTTTCCGCCTAAAGGTGCTGCCATTTGAGCCTTGCTTGGCATGCAAAGGGGAAGTCACTGGTTCTGCTTTCTGAATGGCTGTGAACTATCCTCGCCACCTCTTTGTGTAGGTGCTTGCCATTGTCTGCCTCTAAATGATCCTTGAGATTGCCCTCTACCCCTAGGGCGCCTGTATCTAGCTCTTTGGGGTCTGTCCATGGCTGGAAAGGACCAATTTTTTGAAGGCCAATTTCTACTGAAACGTGGAGGTTGTACCTGTAGGAAATCTTTCACTGTTTGCATTGATTTTGCCTTTTCCTCAATTTTCTTTAGTACCTCTTCAGCTTTAACACCAAACAATACATCTTTTTGAAGAGGTGCATCTAGTAATTTAGCTTTGACATGATCTGGTAAGGTTTGCTCTTTGAGCCAAGCATGTCTGCGTATGACTGATCCTGTAACAGCAGCTCTACATGAGGCCTCTAAAGCATCAAAACCACATTGCAAGGTATGTTTACCCACTTGCTCTGCACTATGTAACAAATCCTGCAACTCCTTCAAGTCTGGTTGTTCAGGTTGTGACATTTTGCTTTTCAACTGTGATAACAGAAACTGTTGGTACTTTAACATATGGAACTGACAGTTTAATGCCCTCATGGTTAAGGTGGCCGAGGTGTATACCTTTTTCCCCCCACCTTTCTAAAGCTCTGGAATCTCTCTCTGAAGGTAATGGCTTTTAGCAGTGGAGGCCTTAATTCCCTTGGGACCCTGTGAAATAGTTTCTGGGTCAGCTGCATGGCTTTTGTATAGGAATTGGTGTGAATCAGGAACCCGGTAATACCTGTCCGGCTTGACTGGAGCTGGAGGTAAAGAATCTGGGTTAAGGCTGGCCTCCGAATACACATCATCTAGTATGTCTAAGACAGGAGGTATAGCCAGAGGCCTGTGCTGAGGGAGCAAGAGGAAATCCCTAAGCCTTTTCTTGGAGTCTGAGTACTCTTGGCCTTCCCAGTGGAAGTGTTCCCTCAAGGTATGCAAGGTTTCCCCAAAAGAGTAATCCTCGGGGGGGGGGGGGGGAATGGACTCCTCTGCATCAGAATCTTCAAAAGGGGAGTATGAATGTTCCTGGTCTTTAGAATGTTCTGAAGTAATGGAGGCCTGGTCGGAGGAAGGGTATTCTTCCTCCACTCTGGGCCTTTTGTCCGAGGGGGCTGAGAACCCCTGATAAGAGTAATCAAATCCTCAGCCATTTTGAGCATCTGCTTTTTAGGCATGGGGCCTTGAGAGGGGCCCTGTGGAGCTTGTCTTTTAGTATGCATGGCTGCTTTAGACTTAGTGAAAGCCTTGATGGAAAATGAAGAAGGCCTGAAGACACCATGAGAGGTGGCAGGCCTGTCTAAACTCTGTTTCCCTGCCAAGAGTGGCTTCGGTATCTGTAGTCAGGGTGTGGGCCGAACAGCCTGCGACCTCGGGCACAGAAGACACCGCCAATGAAGTGTCATTGGTAGTCAGGTGCTGTGTAGGCGCCTCGCTGAGAACCGGAGCACCTGTAGTCGGCTTTAGCGTAGTGTCAGTAGAGGTTGCGGACCTCTTATGTCAGTCCTTATCTTTGCGTCTTTTACTCAAAACGGGAGTCGGAGTATCCGACGACAATGTAATTAAACTTTTTGCCAAAATAGTGTTGGGCGAACTCCGCCCGACGCTTAATAGTGCGTCTGTTGAATGTAGCACAAAAACGACAGGCCGAGACGTCGTGGTCTGGGCCTAAGCAAGGAATGCAGAGGGAATGAAAATCCTTAAGCGGTATTTGCTTCCCACATGTAATGCAATTATTATCTTTGTCTGACATCAGTCTGAAGCAAGAAAAGTTTCCCCAACGGGGTACTTAGCTTTCAAGAAGACTTCGGTTGAAAAATATTCGTAATCTCAGGAGCTGGCCGACCGGCACTTGCGAACTGCTTCTGCTTCGGGCACCGCACAACAAGAAAGACTGGAGAAAATGGCGTCGGCTGGTTCTTTTATACCCCTGTCGCACTGACGTTCAGGGAAGAAGCAACGACATCCGACGCCGGACCTAGACTTTGGAATTCGGCCGACCGAGGGACCCGCCTGACGGCAGGAAAACCCATCTGTTATGACTGCAGCTGTATGCACGATGAACATGCAGCTGGTGAAGAGTTTGCATCTTGAATTTTGGGATCACCAAAAATGTGTTAGGATAGAGAGGTCCAGGTTAGGACGCCAGGAGTTGTCTTTTCTGGGCACCAGAAAAAGTCTTGAGTAGAAACCTTGTCCCCTTTCCTCTTCTGAGACCGGTTGAATAGCCCTGATACTTAAGAGAGAGAGAACTTGCTTTTGAGCCTCTGCCCACTGATTTGGGAGTAGATGTGGCCAACCGCTTGGGGTTGGTAAGGAGTGGAAGT
>NC_056741.1:1115127557-1115167954 GCF_019279795.1 Protopterus annectens
TCCCCAAAAAAGGGGTCCCAAAAAAAAACCAACCCCCTTCCCCCCTCTTCATGGAATTTAAACAAAAACATTAAAGAATATTAATTTTGCATTCCTAGCAAAAAACATTCTAAACAAAGTTCATAATGCAGTGGTCAGGCAAAGAATATCAAGATTACATATTTTGCACCTTATGAATTTCATCTGGTTCCCACTAATAAAGCACTTCCAATTTTGCAGCATTATAAACAATATGCATACCAAAACACATACTATCCAACTTTTTGCCTGATGGATACAGAAATGCAGCACAAAACAAATCACCCTTATTTTATTAACTGAGAAGGATGACAACCACCATTAACCAATGAGCAAATCAAGGTTGTTTCACTTCGAGCACTAAGTGATACTTTTGCTTTCAACTTTTAACTTCTTAAAACTTGCCAGCTCCACTGATGTTCGTCTTTCGGCTTTTCCCAGTTAGGTCGCCACAGCAGAACTCCGGTCCACTAATGATGGGCAGTGGATTTTTACGGTGCCGAGTTGTTAGCCCGACGCCCAATCTTCAAAGAAGGCACACCCATTCACGCACGCACCTACCTGCATGTCTTTAAACATCACCCAGTTTCTCTGATGAAAGGATAAATCTGACCAGAGTTCTATTAGCAGCTCTAATGTCTATTGGAACTGAAAGGAATGAAGCAGCTTGGCCAGTCTGCTTCCTGTAGTGTGTGTGTGTGTGTGTGTGTGTGTGTGTGTGTGTGTGTGTGTGTGTGTGTGTGTGTGCGTATATGGGGCAGGATACGTATCCAGTCAATGTCCCTTGTACAGTCACAAGTGAACTCTTAGCATTCTTAAGGGTTATGACACCTGTATAAAAGGTTGACACATCCTCAGTGATGTTCGACATCCAACCATTTACAAATTACTGTAAATGTGCAGTGGTGTTGGGACTAAAGTAGTTAATACCTACCCTCACAGATGACGGCACCATACTATGCCACTCGGCTCTCACCTCAAGAAGAACAAACGGATATAAAGATCAAGTGGAGAGGGAAAGGTTAATGGTCAAAGTTCTGAGGGGAAGAAAAAAAAAAAAAAACTATGGACAGTTCCAAAGATGCTAGAGTGAAAGGGGCTGCAGTAATCTCTCCTGAGAGAAAAAGGGCCTTTTCTTCACTCCTGTAACTTGAAAGCAGCCACTCTAATTAAAAAAAAAAAAAAAAAAAAACACACACGCACACAAGAGTAACAGAAGACAAGTGCAAAAAGCGGCAACACATCAAACTACTAATAAACCTTTTACAACATATATCAACTTTTTCCCATAAACCGCCTTATCTTTACCCTCCTCTCTTAATCTCAACATACCAGTGTACCAATATGAGAGAGACCACTCCATAGACTCTTGTAAAAGGAGCTGACACTGACCTGCATTTTGCCTTTATGCACTCTATCTACATTAAACGAGAACTATCAGCAAATAAGTTAACTACCCAAAAACCACCCAGTTTCACTTTGTCCAAAATACTTTACTTTCTTAAATGTTACAGTGATACCCTAAATGCATCTAACTTCATGTTTAATGTAAGTATGTACTATACAGCTTTTCCCTTCTACAAAACTCATTACATCTGTTTATACGCTTAATTTGCATGCATATGGATATTCTAATTCTTAAGCACTTTACAGCATCTTTATAGTGCGATATGTAGAGGACAGGAATAACTTACTTGTTTTGAATTTTATCATTTTGCTAATTAATTTTATGTACTAGTAAATTAACAATTTGGCACAGGCCCTGGCTTTAAAAGGTTCACTGAGCCAGTCCACTAACCCAGAAAAGCAACTGCAGTTTATTTTTAAGTCAAACATTTCTGTGATACCATGTCTGACCACTTTGAAAAGGGGGACAGCTCCAAGACCAATTACTTGCTTGTTCATAAAACAAAGTCAAGATCACCTTGACATTGCACATTACACCATGGAATGACAAAGTGTCTATCTTTTGCAAAACTTTTGTTCACAGACCCCGTACTTACAGAAACGCAGAACTTATTCTAGCTAGCCCTGAATCACGCACTAAAAAAGTATTTTTTTCTATTCACCTATAAGAAATACTAAAGTTATTCTGGTAGATAATACATTCTATATGTACTAAAACTACAAAAAAAAATCAAACTTCCCCACCACATTTACTCATTTACAGAAGCAAGTATGCAACACTGCCTCTATGTGCAGTCACTCAACAGCAACCAAAGCACAGCCACCAAGACTCAGCTCAGAAGGTGAAAATGTATATCACAATACTACCTCGGCAACCCCAAATAGCTTTTCTCAACACACTATGCATGGAGATAATTAAGCAAAGTTTTCAGATTATGGAGGAAGGCTAACAGTCAAAAGCAAATGTTTCCAGTGTTCCTCACCTATTGTGTAGTCAATGCACATACCCCTTGGTTACAAAACAGTACATTTACTGTAAATCCCTGGCACTATACAATACATTTCCTGAAGAATACTTAAAAGTACAAAAGACACTATCTTAATGAGCTTCAAACCCAAACAGGGAAATGAGAACTGAAGCCAAGCAATTACAGTACTTTGTCACACATTTTACTGTGCCAGTGAGAATTTTTGTATTGGCAGGCTAATATATGTAGTAAAATGCCATCAGAAAGCACCCACTATCATTCAATATTAATTTCTTAAATCAAAGCAATTCAAGTCTTTACTGCACTAGGTTGTTCACAAATCAAGATCAGTGGTTCTCTTATGTTTACATACCAAGTATCTGCCCACCACTTAATAAACTTGCATCTTTTACCTCTACCTAGTCTAATCACAGCAAACAGGATCTCACAACTTTAAGCCAACCATTTTAAATACTGGCATCCACTATAAATACAGCCTTCTGAAACCTAGTAGCAGCAGTAAGTATTTTCTCTTTGTTGTTGCGTCTTTTGGCTTATCCCGGTTAGGGGTCACCACAGCGGAATTCCGGTCCGCTAATGTTTGGTAGTGGATTTTTACGTGCCGAGTTACCAGCCCTGACGCCCAGCCTTCAACGAAGGCACGCCCATTCACGCATGCCTCCACACAGAAGACGCTCTAGCTAAGAATCGAACGGGACAACGTCTTGCTGTGAGGCGACAACGCTACCGCAGCAACACTACCACAGATAAGTATTTTCTTTCTCCTAAATACTAGAAATCTTCACCTTTTCTGCTTTTCTAAACTACACTTCAAACTCAGACGTTCTCATTACACAGACTTCTTGTAGCTGTTCCAAATAGTTTTCTGCCCATATAAATTACCTACGTTGCAGTAGGTAGTCCTCAATGGCAACCAATGAAAATTACAGCAAGAACTATACAGAAGTGGCCATGCATCTACTGCAGATATGTCTTGCTCACCTTAAGTGCATTTGCGCTTCTCCTACAACTTAACATATGCACATGTGCTTGTAGACAGACATCATCTGCTTCTGGTCCAGGCTGTGAATGAAGTGTCAACTTAGCTAGCTAACTTACCCAATAATCAATCAAAAATAATTAAAGAAGCCCTGTGGAAATACCAAAACCTCAACATTTATTACCTAAACTTAATGATTTGCCATGAATCATGAACAAGGCTTTGCCAGAACACACAACATGAAATAAATAAATGTCTGTGCCAAGAAATCCAGGAAGAGGCACTTGACAAAATGCAGTTTTTAATTCACAAGCTCGTATTTCAATTTGTCTGCATGTCCCATCAGTTCAACTGCCCTAATTCAACTTCATTCTCAAAAAAAAAAAAAAAAAAAAGAAAAATCATAAATGCAAAAACTGAACCGCTGACATGGCACTGCCAAAGAGTAGTAGCAGACTGTTCTGTGATGCTTTGTTTGGGGGGAGGGGTGTAAAATAAAAGGTTGTACTCCTCTACAGAAAGCACTGCTAATTCAATGAATCAAAACTTAAAAATAGGTGCCTAACAAAGTGTACATTATGACAGATTAAAGAGCTCATATAATGTAGCAATTTAGGGATCTTTTCTCAAGAAATTCTCCAAATCTAAATAAATTGCACTTATTTTCATAATTGTCCAATACAGCTGAATAGGAAACATTGTCAATGGCTGCAAAATTGGAAAACATGCATAAAGCTGAAAGAGAATCATGATGATGAGGATGATGGACTATGTTTTTTACTGCACTTGTTCAAAATATGATTTAGACGTCTGAATCTAATTCATACTCACAATTTCCAATGTGATGTATTTGTTAACAACATATATATTTTACATATAACAGAACTGCAACCTAGAAGGAAGACTTTTCCCCACAAAAAATGATGTCTGAAAATTATACTAATTCCAGTACCTTTTAGAAAGCCTAGGAAAGGAAAGTGATATAATATATGCTAGTGATGGCGAACCTATGATTTTGGGTGACACACTAGCATTCACCAACACCTGAGTTAGCAAAGAAGCCGAATGAATAAAAATACAAGAAATATGTGATCTTGCACTTATCTATTAAAACAGAGCAACAAAAAATTCATTCATTGATAAATCAAATGGAATGTGTTTCATATTTTTTCAGTTCAATTCAAAATTACTGTTAAAAAGTAGGGTAATTTTTTGGTGCATTACTTTAAGCCCACTTATCATTGAGCTTATTTCCCTATTCTAAGTCACTGATTTTTCTTTTACTTTTATAATACACAGCAGCACACATGGACTGTATTTTTTAACTGAATATATAAAGAATTGTTTATCTTTTGTCCCCCGGGGGGGGGGGGCATGCCAGCAGAGTCTCAGTAGGCATTTTCCGAATTTTTGACACACCGAGTCCAAAAGGTTTGCCATCACTCATAAACATACAGTTATTTAACAGAACATTTATATCAAAGATAAAAGACAAACATCAGCAAGATTAACAGCAGACATGAAACTTAAAAAGCAATTAAGAATTTTATTCTTTGTAAAGTTCTACAGACGCAAGCAAACGGCACATTTGAGAATAGTAACTCAGTCTTTCCATTACATGACTATTTCAATTTAAATTATCAAACTTCTAATAAAATTCATTATTCATTCTGTACTGAAATGACTAAAACAACTTCACTTAGGAGACCTGGACAGGATGATGATCAGCAGATGTGTACCTCAACACTTGATTCTCAAATGATATTCCATCAAATCACTTTTTCAGAGTTTCCCTTTTTTTTTTGGGGGGGGGGTCAGCTTTTAAGGGCAAACACCACTCATGCTTGACGTAGACAACACTGAGTTACAAACTCAAACAACTGCATGAGTACGAACAGCCACAGGAATACAGTGGCTAGGAAAAATCCATTTGAGCAAATGTTTTGCAGGTGCCAAAAAATTGTGCAATGCTGATGAAAAGGCAGATAACTTAAATATTTGCCTTTTCTCCAACCTACAGCAATCCTAGTCAGCACATAACCAAACATATGAAATGAGCTCCTTTGAGGAACCCCTTTTAAACAGACAGGTTCACAAATTTATTTTTACTGAAAGCATTCAAGGTTGGATGCACTTAAATTGTCCTGTCCTACAAAGACTATTTAACTGTCCTTCACATTCATATTGCTGCCTACTTGCCTACATCTGTCTGTACAACTTTTTAATTGTCTTCTCATCTGCATCACTAGAACATTTTCAATAAAAAAAAAAAAAAACATCTTAAAACAAATCTTTCAACCCAAAGTGCCAGTTTCAGAACAACCAGCTCCACACAAATTTCCAAACTTTTAATTAATGTTGATTGTTGAACAGATGCCATCACTCCAAGGTCACTTTCACTGCCAATATTTTGTAGTACTTCACTTCACAGCAGAACTGAACTTAAGAGTTACATTCATATAAGCAACATTTATAACTTTTTATAGTGTAATTAGCGGATAAGTAATTCTTACCATAACAGATACTTAAGCAACTTTCTTAAAACATTTTTCTAGTAGCATCAAATGTATATACAACACAAACACAATTCTAAAAACACAAACACTTGCACTACAGAAATTCAAACATGGGTGGTCTGGAAATTCTACTCTTCAGAGAAAGGAAAATAATATTTGTATGGGGGAAAAAAAATAAGAATTTGCACTTCATACAACTAATGGTGAGATCATAGAGTTTTACAATAGACAGTAGAGGGGCAACCTCACAATCAGATTCTGAAGAGCTAGAGACCAACAGTAAAACTCTCACACAACAGGCTTGAGATCTGCAAATTATTATGTGGTTACCCCACACTGCTCTGCCAGTACCCATCCTCATGACATACCGCCCGCTTTTATTTGGGCAAAGCAGATCAGACCAGGCACAAATTTTTGGCTGCCCATCCTACTGTCCAAATTAACCCTGAAGGACCTGAGGGCATCACTCTGTTCAACACACAATGGTACTTTATTCCAGACTTCGGGTAAATGCAGAGTAATAAAACTTCACCTCAGTGTGTTTTTATTTAGAGACAGGGACATGTAAACCATAGTTCTTGTATTGGTGGAGCGGTTTGCCTTGAGAAACTATCAAGGAGAGTTTGGCCTACCTTGTTAGCTAAAGGCTTTTAATCACGAAAACTAGTACAAAGCACAAAAACTCCAGAAAAGAAAAACAGATGGCAAAACAAGTAGCCCATATCCACAGGATTACTTTAAGCACTTTTGTTCACCAAAATGACATGAACTTCTTCAGACAAACCCTTACAGTCCAACCCATCATTAAATTCACTCCTTAATTACCTAATTAAATAATTAACACATCATTGCTACTCTTAAAAAGACATACATTTGCTACTGAAAATAGTGTGTCTGTGTGTGTGTGTGTGTGTGTCTGTACACACACACACACATATATATATATATATATATATATATATATATATATATATATATATATATATATATATATATATATATATATACACACACACACACACACACACACACACACACACACACACACACACACACAGTGGATATAAAAAGTTTACACACCCCGGTTACAATGCCAGGTTTTTGTGATATAAAAAAATGAAACCACAATAAATCATTTCAAAACTTTTCCCACTTTTAATGCGACCTATAACCTGTACAATTCAAATGAAAAACAAACAAATCGGTTAGGGGAAAAAAATATGAAAAAAAAAAAAAACGTACAATAAACTAGTTGGTTGCATAAGTGTGCACACCCTTAAACTAATACTTTGTTAAAGCACCTTTTGACAACATTCAGTCTTCTTGGGTAGGAGTCTATCAGCATGGCACATATTGACTAGTCAATATTTGCCCACTCTTCCTTGCAAAAGTACTCCAAATCTGTCAGATTGTGATAGCATCTATTGTGGTCACCCCATAGATTTTCTATTGGATTTAGGTCTAGGCTCTGGCTGGACCATTCCAGAACTTTAATTTTCTTCTGGTGAAGCCATTCTTTTGTTGATTTGGATGTATGTTTGGAGTCACTGTCATGTTTAAAGGTGAAATTTCTCTTCATCTTCAGCTTTCTAGCAGACGCCTGAAGGTTTTGGGCCAAAAGTGACTGGTACTTAGAACCGTTCATAATTCCCTCCATCTTGACTAAGGCCCCACTTCCAGCTGAAGAAAAGCAACCCCAAAGCATGATACTGCCACCCACCATACTTCACCGTGGGGATGGTGTTCTTTTGGTGATGCTAAATGTTTTTTTTTAAACCTATCTTTAGGAATTGTGGCCAAAAAATTCAACCTTGGTCTCATCTGACCATAACACATTTTCCCACATGCTTTTGGGAGACCTGATATATTGTTTTGCAAATTTTAGTAGGGCCTGGATGTTTTTCTTTTTAAGAAAAGGCTTCCATCTTGCAACCCTACCCCATAGCCCAAACATATGGAGAATACTGGAAATTGTTGTCACATGCAGTACACAACCAGTACTTGCCAGAAATTCCTGCAGCTCCTTCAGTGTTGCTGTAGGACTCTTGGCAGCCTCCTTGACCAGTTTTTGTCTTGTCTTTTCATCAACTGTGGAGGGACATCCAGTTCTTTGCAACGTCACTGCTGTCCCATATTTTCTCCACCTTTTGATGACTGTCTCCACTGTGTTCCATGGTATATCCAACGCTGTGGAAATGTTTTTGTACCCTTCTCCTGACTGATGCCTTTCAACAATGAGATCCCTTTGATGCTTTGTAAGCTCTCTGTGAACCATGGCTTTTGCTGTAGCAGGTAACTGAGTAAATATCAGGAAAATCCTACTAGGACAGCTAAACTTTATTTGGGGTTAAATCAGTCTCTAACTGATGGCCGGTGTGCACCCAAGAAGACTGAATGCTGTAATTAAATCAAAAGGTGCTTCAACAAAAAAGAAGTTATGTACTCACCATAACGTTCCATCTGAGTAGGTAAACTTCATTTGTCCGCAACCTGTGGGTATCGGATCCATATCGGATCTGAGCCGGCAGCTTCAAACAGCTAAGATCCGAGCTCCAAGCTCCTCCCTTACCCATAATCCTCTGCCATCTCTCTCTGACCTCAGATCAAGTTTGCTACAGCAACACAGAACATTACAACAAAGGATCACCTGCAAATCCTAACCTGATGTTATCCAGAGAAAAGGACAAGGAATCCTTCTAGGACGCACTATAGGTTAGGGGGATGGAGGAGGGGTTGGTTGCTGACAAATTAAGTTTACCTACTCAGATGGAACATTATGGTGAGTACATAACTTCTTTATCTGAAGTAGTTAACTTCATTTGTTCATCAACCTGTGGGACAGAGTCCCCAGCTACCCAAACTTGGGGGGTCCTCATGGAAGGATATTCCGGAGCACTGCAGAGCCGAAGGATGCTCTCCCTCTGGAAATTAGATCCAACTTACAATGGTTAATGAAAGTATGGGATGAAGCCCATGTGGCAGCTGAACAAATGTTATCCAAGGACACTCTGGAGCAAAAGGCAGCAGAAGTAGAAATCAATCGGGTAGAATGAGCGTGGACTCCTACAGGTACAGACCGACCAGAACTCTTATAGGTACAGACCGACCAGAACTCTTATATGCAAGAAGTATACATTGGGAAATCCATCTGGACAATGTAACTTTTTGATACTGGTTTGCCCAAAGAGGGTCTTGCAAAGGATACAAAAAGTTGCTCAGATTGCCTACGTCCAGCGGTCCTGTGCAAGTAGAATCTCAATTGCCTGTGTACGTCTAGAGAATGTAGTTTGTATTCGCCCCTGTTTTGATAATTTGGAAAGAAAACTGGTAAATTAATAGAATGATTAATATTGGGCTCAGAAGCAACTTTGGGTAGAAAGGAGGGATTGGTCCTGAGGGAAACTATCTTTATGGAATACCAAGTACGGAGATTTGGCGCAAAGGGTTTGAAGCTCCGAAACCCTTCTAACCGAAGTGATAGCAATGAGAAAGGCAGTCTTCCAAGACAAGTATCTTAGATCTGCCGTGGCTGCGGGTTCAAACGGAGGGGCCACCAAGGACTGGAGAACAAAAGTTAACTCCCATGGAGGGACTGCGTAGTTAACCAGAGGCCTTAAAAGGAAGGTGCCTTTTAAGAAAGACTTACATAATTTGGAAGATGCTAAGGAACCGAGATCACTTCCCACATGATAATGGGAAATCGCAGCTAATTGGACTTTGACCGTGGAAGAGCTAGCACCTTGGTCAAATAAAGTCAACAAAAATTCTAACACCGCTGGTACAGGAGCTGTAAAGGGATCCAACTTCCTATGCTCCGCCCAGATAGTAAAGCGTTTCCATTTGCTGTTATAAACCTTTCTCGTAGAAGGTTTATGGGCGGCTACTAAAATAGCCTCAACAAGGGACGAGATACCGGGAGTTATAAGTATTACTGGAACTGGATCAGCCAAGCTGTGAGCTTGAGGTTGTCCAGATTCGGGGTTGGTAATCCTAGTGGGTGAGAGATCAGATCCGGGGTGGGATCTAGAATCCATGGAGGATTGACTAGATGAGACCATAGGCATGGGAACCACGTCTGACGAGGCCAGAATGGAGCTATGAGGATCACTCTGCTCCCCAACCGACGGGTTTCTGCAAGAATTTTAGCATTAGGGGAAGAGGAGGATAAGCATAAAGTAGACCGGATGGCCAAACATGCACCAGAGCGTCTCTGGGAGATTCCCCTGGTGGGGGAATTAGAGCGAAGTAATTGCTGCACTTTGCGTTCGAAGGAGACGCGAAGAGATCGCAAGGTTGACCCCACTTGAGGAAGATTTGCTCCGCTATTCTGGGGTTCAGAGACCACTCGTACGGTGAGAGGACAGTTCGACTCAGCCTGTCTGCCAAAATGTTCGACCGACCCAGAATGTGCGTCGCTATGAGAAAGCGGTTGGTGGTGATCGCCCATTCCCAAACTCTAATGGCCTCTCGGCAAAGTGGGTAGGATCTGGTTCCCCCCTGTTTGTTGATATACCAGACCACTGACATGTTGTCTGTCTGAATTGCAACTGTCCCTACGGGAAGAAGGGCCTGGAGTGCTTGCAACGCCAAAAGCACCGCTCTCATCTCTAGGACATTGATATATAATAAGGTCTCGGAATGGGTCCACGTGCCTTGGACGGTTCTGCCCATACAGTGCCCCCCCACCCTAGGAGAGAAGCATCCGTGGTCACCATGGTTAGAGGTGGGGACATAGAAAAGGGGCACCCTATCTGGAGGTCCGGAGACTGGAGCCACCAGAGCACGGATTTCCTGCAAACCCTACTGAGGGGAATGGGTGAACTCAGTGGGTGTAGCAGGATGGACCATTGAACCTGCAAGGTCCATTGTAGTATCCTCATGTTCAAGCCCGCTAGAGGTAGCAGATTGATTGTGGCCGCCATGGAACCTAGAGCCCTCAGAACCAATTCCGCTGGAGGAGCCGAGGATTGTAGAAGGGCCAGTAAGTGGAGCTTCAGAGTACGAATCTGGTCCAGAGTTAAGAAGACTCTCAATAGGTTTGTGTCTAACCTGGCTCCTATGAAGTATAAGATCTGGGTTGGATGAAGAGAAGATTTGTTGAGGTTGATTGTGATTCCCAGCTGGGAGGCCAAGTGGAGGAAGTAATTTCTGGCTGAACATAGTAGATGCCTGTTGGGGGCGGTCAGGAGCCAGTCGTCCAGGTACGGGATGACCTGTATTCCCTGGAGTCTCAGGTGGGCCACTACTACTGCCAAAACTTTGGTGAACACCCTGGGGGCTGTGGTGAGACCAAAGGGAAGGGCGCTGAACAGGTAGTGACTGGCTCCTAGCCGGAAGCGGAGAAACATTCTGGATCGTCTGTCCATCAATGTGTGTTAGTACGCATCCTTGAGGTCTATCGAGCACATCCATTCTCCTGTAAGAGTGGGAGAATGGATTGAATGGTGACCATCCGGAACTTTTCTTTGGCCACTGACAGGTTTGGAAAGGACAGGTCGAGGATTGGCCTTAAGTCCCCCGTCTTTTTTGGCACCAGAAAGAACCTGGAGTAGAAGCCCGATCCGGATTGGTCTCGGGGGACGCGCTGGATCGCTCTTTTTTCTAGCAGCTGCTTTATTTCTGCGGCTGCTGCCTCCCTTTGATTGGGTGGGACATCGGGGAGGCTCCGGGATCTGGGAGGGGGATACAGAAAGGGGATTTTATAACCTCTGGATATGATTCGAAGCACCCAGTGATCTGTTGTAATGGACTCCCAAACTGCTAGGTGCCTCGAGAAACGCCCCCCAACTGCCTCCAGAGTGGAACAGTCGGGTAACCCTTCAGGGCTGCTGCGTTCCGAAAAGGGTTCTCGACCCGAAATTCTTCGGTCCCCCTCTGCCTCTGGGCCGGCGTCTACCCTGTCCTCCTCTGCCTCTGAAGGACGAGGGGTCCGGAGCGTAACGGGACTGTTCAGACTTCCGTTACCACATCTTCTTTTGTCCTCTTTGGTTCCTGGAGAAGGACCTCTGGGGAGCCAAGAAGCGGACTCCGATGGCAGACGTCTTCCCATCTTTCTCGCTCTGGACCAGCATGTCGCGGACGGTCTTGCCAAAAAGCGAAGAACCGTCAAACGGGGCATTTGCGAAGGACGCCTTGAAGGGTTCCGCAAAATCGCAGAGGCGGAGCCAAGCATGTCGTCTTAAAACAATGCCCGCTCCGCTAGCTCTAGCAGCTCCTTCCGTGGCATGGGAGAGGAGCCGCATAGAAGTGTTCGAAATGGACTTAAGAGTGGCCATTCGAGCTGAAAATACCTTCTTATCCTCAGTCGACATGGACTCTGGGGGCGACCCAGCATATTCCTTGATGAGATCCTGCTGGAGTTGTATGACGTGTGCCATATAGTTCAGCGACCTTACAGCGAAGGTAGCTGAAGCGAACATCCACTTCCCCAGGCGGTCCATCGTCCGAGACTCCTTGTCGGGAGGATGGACCGAGGAACTCTCCTGGGCTAGTTCCCTCTTGGTGGCAGCCGCCACCAACATGGCATCTACTGGAGCACCCTTGCTCCATACCGTCCTATCAGTGGGGGGACTGAGGATTTTATCCGGTCTCTTTGGAATAGGCTCAACAGTGACTGGTTCCTTCCATGCCCTGGTAGTTATGAGATCTACCAGGGTATCAGTGGGAGGGGACACCCAAGAGGTAGATAGGCCTGCGTCAAACGCCTCCAGAAACACAGACTCATCAGAGGAAGGTTTTTGGGCTGGACACCCAAGAGGTAGATGGGCCTGCGTCAAACGCCTCCAGAAACACAGACTCATCAGAGGAAGGTTTTTGGGCTGACCACCCCCCTCTAATTCGAAGCATTTCCATAATATCCCCGAAGGAGACGTCCTCGGGGGGGTGACCTTGGGGAACCTTCCCCTTCCTCCAAGTCCGTGTTTTCTGTCAAGGACTCAGGTGAGTCCAAGTGCCTCCTCTTGCACTTACGTTTGTGAGGGACCTCCATGGGGGGGGGGGGGGGTGTCCGAAGAGGCCTCACCAACCACATCTTGTTCCTCTAAGGGAACCATCTGGGATGTAGGAGCAGGCTGTCCCTGGGGCCGGGTGATGGAAGGTAGGCCCGTCTGAGAGAGAGTGCAGGGTTGAACCGTAGTAGGAGCCTGGGGCCTCGAATCCCTCGACAATACCCTCTCCACAACATCGAACACAGAGGGAGAACTGCTCTCTCTTGGATCCGAGAGAAGCTCCCTCGGATCCGATGTGTGTATCGGAACCAGCGCCGAAGCAAATCGGATCCGAAGGGCCAGTATGCTCCGACCGAGACGGAGCCGAAGACGCGCTGACACCTCCGGATCCGAAGCTCAGCTCTCGGCTCCGAGAGCTCGGATCCGAGAAGGGACCCGACAAACTCGAGGGTGCAGTCGGAGCCGAAGTACAAGACAGTATCGGCGCCGAACCTTCCCCGGCTCCTATGCAACCCGGATCCGAAGGCTCCGAACCCCGGAAGTGGGTCGGAGAAGGAGCAATCAGGGTGAAAAAGGGGGTCGAGCCCCCCCAGAGGGGTGGGAGGCAGGAGCACTCCCATCTGCAGCTGGGCCTGGAGGAACCTACGCATCATCCGGTCCATATCTGCATCGGACATGCTTCAGGTGGACCTAGAAGAAGCCACCGAGGCGGGCCGGGAGTGCCGCCTCGATGACCTCGAAGGCAACCGGGTCTCTTCCTCCGGCTCCGGGGAGAAGCAAGGTGAATGGAGCCGGGAAGGAGAAGGCCCGGAAGTCCTGGGAGAGGCTGCTTGTTTAGCCGGCGGTGCCGATGAAGATGACTCGGCCCGCCGCTTGTGGTGTCTGTCTTTTTTCTTCTCCCGCCTAGCTTCCCTCTCCTCCTGGCCTAAGGTGGGAGGTTGAGTCCCGGCCACGGGAGCAGGGATGGAAGGAGGCACTGCCGCGGCAGGTGCCACGGAGGGAGAGGAGGCCGAATCCGGGGGCAAAAGTCCCGCCAGAACCAACTTCGACCTCCTGTCCTTGAGAGCCCTGGGGTTGAAGGCTGCACAAATAGTGCAGCCTGAGGAAAGGTGGTCAACCCCAAGGCAAATAACACACAGAGTGTGGCCATCCGCTGGGGATAGCTTATGGCCACACTCGGTGCATTTAGAGAAAAATGTTTTTGGGGCCTCAGACATAGTCTAACTAAAAACAACACAAGGCCCAACACACATGGGGAGGAACAAACTACACTAAAAAACAAAATAATTTTATAACTAAAAGGTTTTTAACACTAGGGAGTAATACACACAACAAGTAATATTAGCTACAAGAAAAAGTTAGAAAAAGGAATATTTTTCTCGCTGAACGACTAACTCCCACGCCTGGAACTCGTTCAAAGCTGTTGATTCAACCACGGCAAACGAGATCGGTGGTCAGAGAGGGATGGCAGGGGATTATGGGGGAGGAGCTTGGAGCTCGGATCTTAGCTGTTTGAAGCTGCCGGCTCGGATCCGATACCCACAGGTTGATTAACAAATGAAGTTAACTACTTCAGATGTATTAGTTTAAGGGTGTGCACACTTATGCAACCAGTTTATTGTACATATTTTATACTCCCCCCCCCCCCAAGAGATTTGTTTTTCAATTGACTTGTACAGGTTATAGTTCACATTAAAAGGAAAGGTGGGAAAAGTTTTGAAATTATTTATTGTGGTCTCATTTTTTATATCACAAAAACCCAGCATTTTAACAGGGGTGTGTAAACTTTTTATATCAACTGTATATATATATATACACACATGTATATCACAGTTAAAGAGCCAGTCAACACAAACAATCCTCACTATAAAAATTTCTTATATGTATAAAAAATTCATTTAAAACAAAATTAACCATTACTACTACCTTTCTAAAGATTTTAAATTCAAAATGCATTTAATTGAGCAATATTCATTCAAACCAGGGAATGTGTACGCATTGGTTCTAAGCTGCCAAAGCAGCTCCTTCTCTTCTAATTTAACTCCCATGGTCCTCTTCTAATATTTTTCCTTATATACTTAAACTGGTGTGAGAGATCACTCTCCTCAGCTTTCCAAAGAATCTCATGATAGACAGAGCACGGAAACAACTGCAGAAAAAAACTGAAAATATTCTAACCTTCGGGCAACTTTGCAAACTTGTTAAAAAAAAAAAAAAAAAAAAAAAAAAAACATGTAATTAATGATAACAAGCAATATCATAACCAGCCACAAGCACAAAAAGACATTCTAGGCTTCTATCAGTTCTTTTCTAAATCCTGGTCTTAAAACAAACTGCAATTGCATTTAATACTTAATTTAAATCAATAGAATTCCATTCCTCCCCTAGCCCATCCTCCAGAACAACCAAGATCTCTCCCTATACCATCACTACCATGCGCACACTTCAACAGTCTTCTCCACATACATTCCCAACAGTTCTCCTTTGATTTATTTATTTTACATTTGTTGACCGGGATTGTCCGACTGGATACTTGTCCATTTTCAGCAGAGGCCAGGGGAGAAAAGCTTCATACAAACAGAAAAACTCTTACATTAAACAAGTTAAAGCACTGTTAAAGATACAACACATAGGATAAAAGTCATTCATTCTGTCATATATAAATCTGATTTGTTATAGAGCAACAATCAGGAAGCAATGTA
Organism: Protopterus annectens; assembly: GCF_019279795.1. Classification (NCBI taxonomy): domain Eukaryota; kingdom Metazoa; phylum Chordata; order Ceratodontiformes; family Protopteridae; genus Protopterus; species Protopterus annectens. The sequence continues at coordinate 1,115,143,116 of NC_056741.1, forward strand.
GGGGTGGCCAAAAGACCTCTTTAGCACATGTTTATATTGCTAGAGTTAGTCAGGATTACAGCAAGGACATAGCCATTACCTTTTAAATAAGAAGTTATGTACTCACCATAACGTTCCATCTGAGTAATATCTTCATTTGTCTGCAACCTTTGGGTATCGGATCCGATCTCGGATCTGAGCCGGCAACTTATTTCACAGATAATAGATCCGAGCTCCTAGCTCCTCCCCTTACCCATAACCCCCTGCTAACCCTGACTGACCTCAGATCAAGTTTGCCCATATATAAGCAGCTAACAGGCTAGATACGTCCCGAAGGAACTAAGGAAGGGACATCCAGAACTAAAATCCGAAGGTCAGGGGGAAGGAGGGGGAGGGTGGTTGCAGACAAATGAAGATACCTACTCAGATGGAAAGTTATGGTGAGTACATAACTTCTTAATCTGAAGTAGGAACTTCATTTGTCAGCAACCTTTGGGACAGAGTCCCCAGCTACCTAGATCTTGGGCGGCCTTCATGGAAGGATGTTCCGGAGCACTGCGGAGCCAAAGGATGCTCTCCCTCTGGAGATAACATCCAGCTTATAATGGTTGATAAAAGTATGGGATGAGGACCAAGTGGCTGCAGAGCAAATATCATCCAACGATACTCTAGACCTAAAGGCAACAGAGGTAGATATAGAACGAGTAGAATGCGCACGTACTGCCTGAGGCGCGGGCCTTCCAGAACTTTCGTAGGCCAAGAGAATGCACTGCAATATCCATCGTGACAGAGTGATTTTAGAAACAGATTTGCCTAAGTTAAATTTGGCAAAGGAGATGAACAACTGGTCAGATTGTCTATGACCAGCCGTCCTATGAATGTAGAAGCACAGTTGTCTGTGCACATCTAACGAATGCAATTTGTATTTTCCTTTGTTCTGATACTTAGGAAAGAAGACAGGCAGGTTAATAGATTGATTGATATTCGCCTCTGAGGCCACCTTAGGAAGAAATGAGGGATTGGTCCTGAGGTATACTCTATCCTGGTGGAAGGCCAAGTACGGGGGTTTTGCACAAAGGGCCTGAAGCTCGGAAACTCTTTTCGCTCAAGTAATAGCGACCAGGAACGCCGTTTTCCAGGATAAGTACTCAAGATCAACCGAAGCGGCAGGTTCAAAAGGGGGAGCTGTCAAGGCCTGTAAGACTAGTGATAAATCCCAAGGGGGTACAATGTCTTTGATAGGGGGTCTGAGCAAGAAAGTACCCTTGAGAAAGGTTTTGCACAATTTTGCCGTGATCAAAGGCCCTGATTCATGTCCCACATGGTAATGAGAAATAGCTGCTAGTTGAACCTTAACCTTTGTGCAGCTAGCCCCCTGACGAAAAAGACCTGTAAGGAACTCCAACACAGTCAGCAATGGTGCTGTGAAGGGATCTAAATGATGCTCCGCCCAGATGGAGAAATGCTTCCACTTACTGCGATAGACCCTTTTAGTGGAAGGTTTGTGTGCCGCTACTAGTATGGTTTTAACTGGGGAAGAGATACCGGGAGTCCTGACTAGGAATGGAACTGGAGCAGCCAAGCTGTCAGCTTTAGGCTGTCCAGATTCGGGGTCGGGAGACCTAGTGGGTGAGATATTAGATCCGGTAGGGGATCCAGAATCCAAGGAGGATTCACCATGTGAGACCACAGGTAAGGGAACCACGTCTGACGAGGCCAGAATGGGGCAATGAGGATCATTCTGCTCCCCAACCGACTGACTTTCTGTATGAGTTTCAGCATCAGGGGTAGAGGAGGATACGCATAAAGCAGACCGGGAGGCCAAGCATGCACCAGAGCATCTCTCGGGGATTCCCCGAAGGGGGGAATTAGAGCGAAGTAGCTGTTGCATTTCGTATTTGAGGGAGAGGCGAAGAGATCGCAACAGGGTTGCCCCCACATGGCAAAAATCTGCTTCGCTACCTGGGGATTGAGAGACCACTCATAAGGTGAAAGGATGGTGCGGCTGAGTCTGTCCGCTAGTATGTTGGACCGTCCCGGAATGTGCGTGGCAATAAGAAAGCGGTTGGTGGAGATCGCCCATTCCCACACTCTCATGGCCTCTCGACAGAGAGGATAGGACCTGGTTACCCACTGTTTGTTGATGTACCAGACAACTGACATGTTGTCCGTCTGTATCGCAATAGTTCCTACAGGAAGAAGGTTGTGAAGTGCCTGCAACGCCAAGAGCACCGCCCTCATCTCCGGAACATTGATATGCAAAGAGGTCTCTGTGTCGTTCCACGTGCCTTGGACCGTCCTGCCTGAGCAATGCCCCCCCACCCAAGGCGAGAGGCGTCCGTGGTCACCGTGGCGAGGGGGAGAGGCGTGGAGAAGGGATGTCAAGTATGGAGGTCCGGGGAGTGGAGCCACCACAAGAGAGCCCTCCTGCAAGCCCTGTTGAGGGGAATAGGATGGCTTAGGGGGTAGTGTAGAAAAGACCACTGGACTTGAAGGGTCCACTGCAGGATCCTCATGTTGAGACGAGCCAACGGCAGAAGAGCGATTGCCGCCGCCATGGAGCCTAGAGCCCTCAGGACCAACTCCGCCGGTGGAGCTTCTAATTGGAGGATGGCCCGCACATGAAGCCTCAGGCTTTGCAGTCGTTCCGCAGTCAGGAATGCTAGAAGGTACCTCGTGTCTAATTTGGCCCCTATGAACTCTATCACCTGGGTCGGCGCAAGTGAGGACTTGTCCATGTTGATAGTGATGCCCAGCCGGGGGGCAAGACGAAGGAAGTAGTCCCTGGCTGAGCAGAGTAGATGCCTAGTTGGGGCAGTCAGGAGCCAGTCGTCCATGTATGGAAAAACCTGTATTCCCTGGAGTCTCAGGTGGGCCGCTATCACTGCTAATACTTTGGTAAACACCCTGGGGGCTGTGGTGAGACCAAAGGGAAGGACCCTGAACTGGTAGTGACTGGCTTCCAGCCGGAAGCGGAGAAACCTCCTGGATCGTCTGTCCATCCGAATGTGGTAGTACGCATCCTTGAGGTCTATTGAGCACATCCAATCATTCTCCCACAGAAGGGGGAGGATGGATTGAAGGGTGACCATCCGGAATTTTTGTTTGGTTACTAACAGGTTCAAAGAAGAAAGGTCGAGAATTGGCCTTAAGTCCCCCGTCTTTTTTGGCACCAAAAAGAACCTGGAGTAAAACCCTAATCCGAACTGGCCTGGGGGGACGGATTGGATGGCTCTTTTTTTCTAGGAGCTGCCGAATCTCTGCAGCTGCTACCTCCCTCTGATCAGGTGGTACATCGAGGAGATTTCTGATTTTTGGGACCTGATGCAGGGGAATGTGGTAACCTCTGGATATGATGCGAAGCACCTAGCGATCTGTTGTGATGGACTCCCAATCTGCCAGGTGCCTCGAGAAACACCCCCAGACTGCCTCCAGAGTGGAGCAGTCGGGCCACCCCTCAGGGTTGCTGCGTGGGCCGATCAGAGAAGAATTCTCTGGACCCAACATTTTTCGGGCCCCCTCTGCCTCTAGGGCTGCGTCCTCCCTGTCCTCCTCTGCCTCGGAAGGACTGGTTGTCCAGAGCAGGTTAGGAATGCTGCGATTTCCGGAACCACATCTTCTTCTGTCCCTTGTGGTTCTTGGAGAAGGACCTCTGGGGAGCAGAGAAGCGGACTCCGATGGCAGACAACGTCTTCCCGTCCTTTTCGCTCTGGACTAATGTCTCGCGAACGGTCTTGCCAAATAAGGCAGAACCATCAAAAGGGGCATTCGCAAATGATGCCTTGAAGGGTTCTGCGAAGTCACAATGTCGGAGCCAGGCCTGACGTCAGATAGGTGTTCAACCCCAAGGCACCGGACACACCACACTCGGTGCACTTGGAGAAAATCAACTTTGGGGCCTCAGACATTTTTTTTTTTTTTTTTGACTACAAAAAAAAAAAAAAAACAACACTCGCACGTAAGGCCCCAACTTACAAGAGCACACTCGCACGCTATGAACCAGCGAAGGGAGGGGAGGAGAACACAAATTTACCACAAAAAATAATTAAATATAGGATTTTTAACACTAAGGAACCTAACCACACACACTTTAAGGGGATTTATATGTAATAAGTAAATCAAAACCACTTATCTGAGCAGGAGCTCGTAACTTAGCTGCTGAGTCTAGGCGCAGCAAACTAGATCTGAGGTCAGTCAGGGTTAGCAGGGGGTTATGGGTAAGGGGAGGAGCTAGGAGCTCGGATCTATTAGCTGTGAAATAAGTTGCCGGCTCGGATCAGAGATCGGATCAGATTCCCAAAGGTTGCTGACAAATGAAGTTCCTACTTCAGATGTACTGTTTTACATTTTTTTTTAATTGGGTTAGAATGGGTTCTGAAGTAAGCTCAGCAGGAAGTGAGTTCCATATTTTGCCAACAGAGTTGGCATATTGAGAGTCTCCAAATGAGTTGTTTTTGAGGGTTTGGACTAGTAATTTGTTGGATGAGCGAAGTGTCTTGAGGTTGCTGTAAGGGGTGATCATTTTTGTAAGTACGGGTGTGTTTTCAGGTTGGTAGAGAATTTTATGTGCTACTATTAGCTGACTGTACTGAAGTTGGATAGGCAATTCTAGCCACCCTAGATTCTTTAGGTTCAGACAGTGGTGTGTTCTGTATGCTGCTCCAGTGGCAAATCTAGCAATATGATTAAAGCAGATAGAGAGTTTATTAAGGTCAGACTTACTCAAGTTTGTGAAGGGAGGGGATGCATAAAGGAGGGTGGAAAGTAGATGTGTACGGGCTATTACTGTCCTAGCTAGTGGAGTGAGGAAAGGTTTGATCTTGTATAGTGAGCCAAGTTTTTTACTAACTTTTTTTAATAGTTGGATTAATATGCATATCAAACTTGAGGTTATTATCAACTGTTACACCTAAGAGTTTGGTACAGGGATCTGGGACAATGACAGTGCCATTGTTAGATTTTATAGTAAAGGTTGGAGCGGAGGCTTTACGATTGAGGGAGAAAAGCAGTAGCTTCAGTTTGTTAGGATTTAATAGGAGATATCGATTACTGAGCCAATTTTTGACAGTATTAAAAACATTTTGGGATAGAGTCTGCGGACTTAAAGGGAAAGTGGCAGGGCAAATCAAATTGGAGTCATCCGCATATTGAATGCAGGTGGCTATTGGGATGACTCTGTACAGGTCATTAATAAAGACAGAAAATAATACGGGTCCTAATATAGAGCCCTAAGGGGCCCCAAGGGTGATGGGTAGAAGGGAATATAGTTTGTTCTGCCATAGTACAGCCTGTTGTCTACCACTCAGATAAGATATGAAACATTGGCTAGCCTGGACATGTAGGGGAATTGTTTTAAGTGAGTGTATGAGTAGTTGGTAGTTGACCACATATCAAAGGCTTTGGAGAGATCAATAAAGAGGGCAGAAGAAAGCTTATTGTTGATTTGATTTTGATTAATAACATTGGAGGAGGAGAGGAGGGCCGTGGTTGTACTGTGGAACGGTCTGAAACCATGCTGTGAGTTAGCCAGCAGATTGTGCTGAATGAGATGGCTCAGGAGTTGTTTATGGATGCACTTCTCCATAATTTTAGCCACGGGTGACAAAATAGCTATAGGTCTGTAATTTGACAGTTCAGTGAAACTGCCCCCTTTGTGGAGTGGAATAACATGGAATGTCTTCCAGATGGAGGGGATAGTGGCTTCTGATATAGTTCTATTGATCAGGATAGAGATCAGGTATGCTATGTCATCTGCAGCTTTCTGTAGATACTCAGCTGGGAGGACATCCGCTACAAGGGTGGTAGGTTTTAGTTTATTGATTAGGGCACGGATAAGTGATGTGGAAACTGGTTGAAAGTTAAAGGGGAGTTGAGAACTAGGTGCTGTGGCGTTAGGACTTGGGCAACTGGGAGAGAGTCTGTTAGCTAGTGTCTGGATAGTTTCTGTGTAGAAACTATTAAAAGACAGGATTTTGCCCAAGGTGTAACCACTCATGGCTCTACCATGCATCTTAGCATAGTTAAGCTTTACTTCTGTTTAGCTCGTCTGTTTGTATGGCTGTCAGTCTGGAACTTATGTTCCTTTTAAGGGGAGTAAAACTTCAATATTTGAAGATGTATATAGTTTTGAGTGTTAAGTTAGTAGGTTTTAGGGGGTATTGGGAGTATGTGTATTTCTGAGAGTTTAAGAAAAAAAGTTTTGCGAGATGTGACATACATTCAAATGAAGATGACAAGAAACAGCTGTATAAAGGCTTAACCTGCCAAACACTGCATACATGTAACATAAAAGCTAGAACTAGAAATTTAACAAAAAAGCTGTTATACATAAACGGTGGAAACAATAATCCCTCAAGAATATGATTTTTAATGTCTTTAAACATTAATGGTCTCAGATAAATCTAAAAAAGAAAGAGTAGTCAACTATATTAGAAAAATCTAAAGTGCAAACAGCTATGCTACTGGAGATGCACTTGGAAAGAAATGAACATGTGAATTTGATAAAAGAAAGGTTTTCAGGATGTTATTCAGCTGAATACCTGAGACAAAGAAACAGAGGAATACTTCTATTAAATTGCCAGAGGAGCTCCAATAGTAATAGAAGAGGAGGGTAAAAAAGACAATAATGGTAGATTTGTAGTACTAAGGGACTACTGGCAAGGAGGAGGATTACACTGGTATGTATTTATATTCCACCGAAAGCTGGTGTGTAATGGAGCTTAAGAAAATTCTGAGAAATAATCAGTTTTCAACAAGGAATACTACTTAAAGGTGTGACTGAAGTTTGATTTGCAACAGTGAAAATGTGTCTGGGGGCTCAGAAAGGGAAACATAACAAAGGAGAGTGAATTTTTAAAGAAATTTATGAAAATATTTGGCATGGAAGATGTGAATTCAGTACTAGGAATTCGGAGTGAATTTACAAATTACTCCGCAAGACACAAGAAATGCTAGACAGAATTTACATTTCACAGGAACATGTGCATTTAATTGAAGATCTTGATATGCACCCAATAACCATTTCAGATCATGCGCCAATAATAACAGGGTAATAAAATAAAAACTACACTCTGGCACTTTCCAACTTATCTGTTGACAAGAGAGAAAATTTAAGGAATGGGTAGTGGAAATTATTCAGAAGTTATTAGAGAAGATAAAAACTTCTGAAAATATAGCTACAGCTTGGGATAAAATTAAAATAGAATTTAAAAATAGGATGGAAATAAAAAAAGGGAGATACAGTTAACAAGTACCAAGAACTATTTAGAAACTGAAATATTAAAGTATTGCAAAAAATGGGGAATCTCACAGAAGAGGAAAAACTACAGAATACTAAACAGAAAATAAGGGACTACCTTGATAATGAGTTTAGAAAGACTGTTAAGCGACCATTTTTGATAACTAGAGCACAAAAACTTTCAGCAGAAGGACTCGGCGAACAGAAAGTTGAAAGAACTGTCACCAAACTTACGGAGCCTGTTACAAGATAGATAACTAGGGATCCTGCAGAAGTCTTAGAAATATTTCAGAAATTCTATGAAAGTCTGTATAAAGCAAAGAAATATGAAAATCAAGAAAAGGTACAAATGGAAATATTTATGGAAAATTTTAATATGCCAAGGCTAGAGTGAAAGGAGGCTCAATTACTAACAGTTAGAATAGGGGAAGATTAAATAAAAATGGCGATGTATAACCAATCTACAGGGAAGTCCCCAGGATTAGATGGTATTCCTGTGGAAGTCTTGAAGCTAGGAGGGGGAAAAAAAAGGTGACCATCTGGAAGGTTTTGTTTAACAGTACTTTAAGAGAAGTACTGACATCCTGGAAGAACTTGGTAGTAGCTGTACTACCTAAAGAGCATAAAGATCCATCAAATCCAGATTCACACAGACCCAATTCAATACTAAATCGTGATTATAAAGTGTTTATGTTTATAATGGCTAAAAGAATATCAAAAGTGATGGCACAATTGATAAGACATGGATCAATGTGGTTTTGTGGAGGCAAACATTTGACAACAAACAGAACAGTGATGATCCAGAGAGAAGCAGATTATAAGAAAAAGCCGCGGTGGTGGTGCTGCTGTAGCGTTGTCGCCTCACAGTTAGACGTTGCCCGTTCGATTCTCAGTTAGAGCGTCTTCTGTGGGGCGACATGCGTGAACGGGCGTTCCTTCGTTGAAGGTTGTGCGTTAGGCCCGGCAAGCCAGCATATAAAAACTCTACTGCCAATCATTAGCGGACCAGAGTTCTGCTGTGGCGACCCCTAACTGGGAAAAGCCGAAAGACACGAACAAACCACTGTTGCTGGTGGGTCGTGATGCAGAGAAGGTATCTGACAGAGTAAGCTGGGATTTTATAAGCAGAGCAATAGAAGCATTTGCATTCCCTGATGAAATTATATGGATGATTAGGAGGACATATGAAGGAAGGTAAGCAAAAAAAAAAGTGGGTGGGGTCCTTCCTGATGATCTCTGCTTCAGCAGAGGAACCAGGCAGGGGCATCCTCTCTCCCCCTTTGTTATTTTTTACATTTAGAACCACTGGCAAAGAAAATAGGGGACTCAAAGTCAAGTGTGACAGTCAAGAAAAACTGGCTATATTTGCAAATGACATTATTTTATACCTGACAAAACCAGAAAGGGACATTACAGTGCTGTGGAACATGTTGAGGCAGTTTCAAACCTTTTTGGGATACAAAATGAATGCAGCAAAAACAAAAAGAACAGCTGTAAATTATGTACCCACATATGAATTTGTTAAGCAATATCCATATTTATGGGGATATGATAAAATGAAGTATTTAGGAGTATAAAATTATACTGGGTGTGGCATCTAAGAATACGTGGAAAGAGAAAAAAACAGAGAAAATGAAAGCTCTGTTATATGAATTTCATAGTAAGATACAAGCAGTTAAAATGTTTTTAGCCCATTTAGTCTTATACACTGGTCAGGTATATTTTTATCAACCAGAGAATTTCTGAATAGCAATCAATAGAGAGCTTAAGGATTTTATTTGCGAGGGGAAGACGGCAAGAGTCAAGTGGAATAAGCTTATTCTTCCAACAGAACAGTGCGGATTGGGATTACCCCAGTTGAAGGGGTATTTCAGAGCAACACAATTAAGACTCCTATACACAACACAAGCAGAAAAAATATAATTCAAAGTGGAAAGAGATGATGATGAAACAAGGGAAGCTCAAGTAGCAGGAAAGACTAGGATTTTGAATGCAGACCTTTAAGTATAACAATAATCATACAAATTATTATATTCATAAAGTACAGAAGGTCTTCTAAGAATTAAGCCAACAGTGGAATGGAGAAAGGAGATACTACCCAAAAGGGATGACTGTAATTAGGGATACAGACAATAGAAAAGAGTGGGAGGGAATACATAGGAGAAAACTAGCAATGGAAACAAGATACTGAATAACTGGAGAAGGAAAGGTAACAGAATAGGAAAATGTCACAAACTTACTTGGACTGCAGGCTAAAGATTGCCTTCCATTATCAAAGATTAATATCAGAGTATAGACAAAGAGAACGATATAAAGGGGGTCCTAAATGAAAGACCAGCACTGGTAAGAGTTTTTATTAGAATCTAGAAAGCAGAGTTGTGTACACTTACCATAAATGTAGATGTTTGAGTGTATTCACTGTTGCAGTCATCACTTGTGGGTTATCTCTGCTGGGTAGCCCTCAGCCAGCCGAAATACCAGAGTAAAGAATTTCCCTCCTGCTTCGGCTGCCTGAGACCGACATCAGGTCGTCAGGTGTATAAAGAGATACAGCAGATGCCATTACATAAGTTTTTCTTGCCCCCAACCTATAGGAGCCCTGCCAAGAAGGCCTGAAGACGACCAACCTGGGGTAGGCCATAAGTTATGATGGAAATAAAGAGAGGAAGGTGGGGGTGGGGGGGGGGGCAGGACTGCAAGAGTGAATGCACTCAAAAATCTACATTTATGGTAAAGTGCACACAACTGTACTACGTTCCTCATGTTTCACTGTTGCAGTCATCACTTGTGGGAAGATTCCCAAAGCTGAAAGGTAGGGTGGAAGGAGGGAAGGAGCCGTAGTGCAGGCTTGCACCATTTTAAGTAGAAGCCACAATGCCCTGCAAGACTGCTGAAGCAAAGCCTGCCCTGGATTTGGAGAAAATAGCCAGTTGGTAGTATTTTGTGAAGTATGAACTGATGCCCTGGTGGCAGCTTCTAAAATATCCTTGGTAGGAACGCCTCTAAGGAAGGCAGTGGAAGTTGATGTTGCCCTAGTAGAATGGGTTCTACTGATCTGGGAGGTATTTTCCCATAAAAAGAGTAGCAGAAATGGATGCGGTGTGGTATCCATTTAGAAATGGTCTGCTTGGATATAGGTTTCTTCTCTGCCCCTGGGGCGAAGCTGACCAGCAGCTGGTCAGTCTTTTTGAAAGACTTGGTCCTATCCAGATAATATCTAAGTTGTCTGTGCACATCTAATGTATGGAGAACCCTTTCCCCCTATTTTGGGGGTTTAGAAAAAAGGAAGGGAGATGGACAGCCTGATTAAGGGCCATGTCAGATCCCACCTTAGGCATAAAGGAGGGGTTGGTTCTAAGAGACACCCTGTGGAAGATAATAAAAAGGTTCAATGGCCATGAGAGCCTGAAGCTCGGAAACCCTCCTGGCTGAGGTGATGGCCAGAAGGAAGGCAGTCTTTCAAGAGAGGTGCTTCAATTCTGCTGAGGCAGCCGATTCAAATGGAGGCAAAGTCAGTTTTTCCAGGACAAAGTTCAGGTCCCATGCTGTAGTGGGTGGCCTAGGTGGTCTGATGTGCGACACCCCTCTAAGGAGTTGTTTTAACAGGGGATGGGAGAACCAAGGTTGCTCTGTTGGGGAATGAGCAGAGATAGCTGAGGCATGAATTTTGATAGAGGAATATGATAATCCCTTCTGCACGAGCTCCGTTAGGTAGTCCAGAACCAAGGTGAGAGTGGCATGGGTGCTGCTTTGACCCTTACTGTAGCACCAAGCAGTAAAACTTTTCCTTTTTCAGAATAGGATTTCTGGGTGCTGGGCCTCCTGGCCTCCTTAATGATATCCAGAACCTGCTTGCTCAAAGGTAGCCTACTTCCAGGGTATAAGCCATGCGGATAGGCTGAGTGTTTGAAGACTTGGATGCAGTACTGACCCTTTTTCTTGGGTTGGCACCTTTTCTGTGAGAGCCAGGCTCATGGGTATTTCCTTGGTCAGACTGAGTAAGGGGTACCAGTGCTGCCTGGGACAGTTTGGGGCAATGAGGATAGCCCTTGGCCCTTCCTCCCTGATCTTTAGAAGTACCCTGGGAATCAGTGGCAAGGGAGGGAAGGCATACACAAACAGGTTGTCCCAGTGAAAGGAACGAGCATCTACCTTCCAAGCTCGTGGGTGGAACTCCCTGGACAGAACCTGGTCAGCTGTCTGTTTTCTACTGTTGCAAAGAGGTCTACTTTTGGCATTCCCTAGAGGTATAAGATGCTGAGGAAGGTCTCCTTGTGTAGCTGCCACTCATGGGGGTTCAGGACACTTCTACTGAGGTGGTCTGCCAGGGTGGTGTGTTCCTCTGGAAGGTACTGGGCTATCCGATGTAGCCCCATCATTGAGGCTGTCTGCCAGATGAGCATAGCTAGGTGACAAAGGGGGTAGGAGTATGTTTCCCCAGTTGTTGATGTACCACATGACCGTGGTGCTGTCTGTTTTGATCAAGAGCACTCCTGGTCTGAAGTGGACCTTGAAAGCTATAATAGCCCTGGGCACTGCCAGCATTTCCTTCAGGTTGATACGGAGGGTTAGATCCCTCTGATCCCAGGTGCTCTGAGCGCACATCTGTCCTAAGTGAGTGCCCCAGGCTGTGTCTGAGGCATCGGTGGTGATGGTCTGGCCTTGAGGAAGGGTGATAAAGGATAGACCCCTGTTCAGGGTACAGACTTCTGCCCACCATAAGAGTTCCTTCCTTAAACAGGCAATCAGAGGCAGTTGGTGCTCCAGAGACTGAGTGTTGGCACCATAGGTTTCTGAAGTACCATTGCAGTCTTCTAATGTGGAGCCTGGCTAAAGGAACCAGCAGGATGCCATATACCAGAGTGCTTGCAGGAACTTCTTTGCTGTGAGGTGTTCTGCGAGCTAGCTGGGAAAAGTAGAGGAGGAGAAAGCTCTGTTTCTCTGGAGAGAGGAAGGCTCTTTGGGTAGATGTGTCCAAGACAGCTCCTAAGAAAGCCATCTGTCTTGTGGGCCGGAATTGGGATTTTTCACTGTTGATGGTAAAACTCAGAGAGGTTAGGAGGGTTTGGACAAAGGAAAGATCCTGCAAGAGTTTCTCCTTGGTGCCCGCCTGGATGACACAGTCATCCAGAGAGGGGTAAAGTTGTATGTTCTGCTGTCTGCAGACGGCAATGGCAGGAGCCAGGCACTTGGTGAAGACAGAGCAGTAGATAAACCATAGGGCAGAGCAGAGAACTGAAAGTGTTCTGAGTCTGCTCTGAAGCGCAGGAAACTCCTGCAGGACTCCCTTATGGGGATATGTAGGTAGGCTTCTTTCAGATCTAGGATCATTTGCCAAGCATTTGGTGTCAGCAATGGCAAGGGTTTTTGAAGGGTTAGCATTCTGAACTTTGGCACTAGGAGAGGCAGATTTAATGTAGATAGGTCTAGAATAGGGCACCAGGTGTCCTCTTTTCGGGGTAACTAGGACCAACCTTGAGTAGAAACCTTTTCCCGCTTGGTCCTCTGGTACTATAGTTCTACTGCTGCTTGAGCACAGAGTTTTTGAATATGGCGAATGACCTCTGTTTTCCAATTTGTTGGTTTGTCTGGAAACCCTGATAACCTGGGGTTTGTATGAAAGTGAATCTGTACCCTTGGGAAATTATATTTAGGACTTACTGGTCTATTGTGATGGCTTGCCACTTGCTTAAGTATGGGGAAACCCTTCCTCCTAACCTGTGGATGGGGGGCAGAGGGGGAGTCATTGAGAGTCCTTGAGGTAGGGAATGACCTTAAAACTCCCTTGTCTAGGCCTCTGCTGGCTTTGCTGCTGTCTGGAGGGCCTCTCTCTCTCTGCCCTTTCTTTGCACAGCGTTTGCTTGGGCAGGAAAGCACCAGTGCTTGGTAGGAAAATTCCTGCTGAATCTGGGTGGTTGTACCTGCAGGAAGTCTTTCACCGTCTGCACAGACTTGGCCTTATCTTCCATTTTCTTAATTACTTCCTCTGCCTTAGGGCCAAACAATTGTTCCCTATCCAAGGGGGCATCTAGAAGTTTTGATTTAACCTGGTCAGGCAAAGATTGCTCTCTCAACCATGCATGCCTTCTAATGACTGAGCCAGAAACTGCAGCCCTGCTCGAGGCTTCCAAAGCATCAAATCCGCAATGCAAGGAATGCTTAACCACTTGACAGCTGGAGTGAATCAGATCTCCTAGCTCTCTGGTAGTAGTACTGTCTGGTAAAGTGGAAATTTTCTGCTTTAATAACTCCAGCATGTTCTGTTGATATTTAAGCATATGAAATTGGCAACTGAGAGATCTAATGGCAAGAGTAGACGAAGTGTAGACCTTTTTGCCCCATTGGTCCAAGGCTCTGCTTTCCTTATCAGAAGGAATTGGATTTTTGGAGAAACTGGCCCTAGCCCCCTTGGGTTTCTGAGTAATGACCTCTGGGTCAGCTGCAGGGTTCTTAAACAAATACGTACAGGTATCTGGCACCCTATAGTATCTATCAGGCTTTCTGGGAGCAGGGGGCATTGCATTAGGGGTGAGACCAGACTTCAGGAAAACATCCTCCACCACATCCAGAATGGGAGAAATGGCTAAGGGGTTGTGTTGTGGCAACTCCATGAACTCTCTCAATCTCTTCTTAGATTGGTGTTAGTCCTGAGCCTCCCAAAGGAAATGCTCTTTGAGGGAGTTTAAGGTATCCCCAAATGAGAGGTCCTCAAGAGAGGATGCAGAAGGAATGGATTCCTCAGCATCTGAATCCTCAAAGGCTGCCAGGGGCTGTTCTTCATTGTCTGAATCTAGAAATTCAGTCTCCTCAGACTCTGACTCAGAGAACTACTGGAGAAAGGTCCCTTTTTCTTTTGGCTGGAGTAGCTTGAGCAGACTGGTTACCCCTGATGAGAGAGATTAAATCCTCAGCCACCCTAATTAACTGCTGAGACCGAGCAGGTTGAGCGTCAGGTAGTTGGTGGCTGATCACTGAGAAAGGAGTTTTCCTAGGAGTGGCCTTGCTCTTAGGCCTCAGTGATTCGATGGGCTTAGAAATGGTTTTGGTAGGTGGAATGGCTGTCTGTCTTAGTCTGGCGTTGGTCATCCAAAAGGCCTCCTCAGAAGCTGGTGCCTGCAGAGTGGCTCCGGACTCAATCATGGGACTGGCAACCAACAATTCAGGAGGAGAAGCCTGGTCCGGTGGCATACTGGACTCCAAAAGAGTCTCGGTAGAGACCTGTGATGGCTCTACAGCTGTCGTCAGGGGCTATATGTATGTGCCTCACTGACTTCCGCTGTGCTAGTGGACGGAAGGCTGGCTGACTTCAGGATTGAGTAATTTGTGGGCCTAACCTTCTGAGGTCTCTTTTCCTTTTCTCTTTTTAGGGATTTCCACGGTAGACTGACACCATTTTGCATTGGTTAGTACTCTCCCTGAAATACCTAGCTACAAAATCAGTTCTATGATGGTCCTAGCATTAAATAAGGCACAGAACTGATACCGGGGGACATCGTGGTCCAGGCCTACACAAGTCACACACAGATTATGAAAGTCTCTGTGTGGTATTTGTTTTCCACAGCAGAGACAATTATTTACTTTCTCAGACATCTGTTAAGTGCAAGAAAAGAATCCCCAACGGGGCACTTCCTTTACTAGTGTTCTCCTTCACTCTGGCAACAGCCGACCGACGTACTCGCAAACTGCTTCGGGCTCCAATGCAAGAAAGATTGATGTAATGGCATCGGCTGCCTCTCTTTATACACCTGACGACATGACGTCCGCCTCAAGCGACCCACAGCCGACGCAGGAGGGAAATCCTTTACTCTGGTATTCGGCCGGCCGAGGGCTACCTAGCAGGGATAACCCACAAGTGATGACTGCAACAGTGAAACACGAAGATCATCAGAAGTTACCATTAAGAAAGGAATAATTAGTGGAGAATGAAAAATATTGTATGAAACTAGAAGAATCAATCAGATGAGGCTAGAAAGGACTAGTGAGAGAGATTAGATAGGCAATTCACACAAAAAAAATATGAGATATATGTACGTCTACCAAGTATGCAACAAAATCTATAAAATTGTTTCTGTTTGCTGGAAGTCCTTACATAGATATTTTTACACCCCAAGCAGACTTCAAAGAATTTTTCCTCAGGTAGACAGCAAATGTTGGGAAGTGTGATGAGGCAGAAAGAGGCAACTGGGAACATATTTTCTGGGAGTGTAATGAGAAGACTTTAAAGATGCCCTGCAGACTGCTCAGTCGGACAAAATGAGGGAGCAAAGTGGAGTGACCAAGAAAACAATTTTTTCAGCTAGGATACAAACCCAGAATTGCCTAAACGGATTCACTTCTAACGGTCAAAATGTCAAAAAACATCAAACCTCTGAATAACAAAGACCAGAGCATCAAATTTTGCTATCTCGACCCAAAAAAAAAAAAAAAAAAAAAACACAATGTAAAATTTACTAATTTCACTTTTTGCAGGGAGGCAAGCCACCCTGCACCCCCACACACCCTGCTACTTAAATATACCAACTCCAAGATTGCACCACAGTGAAGAGAACGGTAAAGTTATCGTTCCGCAATACAATCCTTTGGTCTTAGTTATTCAGAGGTTCGATGTTTTTGACATTTCAACCTTTAGAAGTGAATCTGCCTAAACATAGTAAAACACTGCAGAGTCTAATTATGATGGCTGCCAAAAAAGCAATTACTAGAAACTGGAAATCAAAGTCTAAACCAACTTTACTAGAAGTTGTGAAGATAGCAACTGAGTTTCTCGTTTTAAAAATATGTAACTACTCATGGTCACCACTCTCAGCCTCCTGTCACTTTACACCAAAACTCATCCATACTATCACTATAAAAAAATACTCAAAAGTACAGTTTTGTACCTACCATAAATGTAGATGTTAGAGTGTACACCCTGCTGCAGTCATCACACTTGGGTTATCCTGTCGTCAGGCGGTCCCGCAGTCAGCCGGAATTCCAAAGTCTTGGTTCGGCGTCGGTTGCGGTCACTTCTTCCCTGACGTCAGTGCGCCAGGGGTATAAATAATGCATCCGATGCCATTTTCTTCAGTTTTTCTTGTCCCAGATGTCAAGTACCCCCAAAGAGGTGGTCAGAATTTAGTACCAAACTAAGAAAATTTTGCATAAACACAAAATCCCTCCAGCTATATGCAAATACATCAGGAAGGTATTGTAGCAATTTAGCCAGTTAGATCAGAGGGGACGGAGGGAGGGTAACCTGGACTGCAGCAGGGTGTACACTCTAATATCTACATTTATGGTAGGTACAAAACTGTACTATGTTCATCGTGTTACCCTGCTGCAGTCATCAAACTTGGGTAGAATCCCAAAGCTCAGGATGGGTGGAGGAGTCAGAGGGTTAGAGGAGGCTAGAAGGCCCTGCAGAACTGCAGTGGCGAAGCCAGCCCTACTCTTAGAGTAAAGAGGTAAGTGATAGTGTTTGGTAAAGGTGTGTACTGAACTCCAAGTTGCAGCTTCCAAAATCTCCTTGGTTGGAAACCCCCTGAGGAAGGCTGTAGATGTAGCTGTAGCCCTGGTAGAGTGGGGCCTAATGGTAGCAGGAACTGGTTTTCCATGATGGGTATAGCAAAAATGAATGCAATGTCCTATCCATTTGGAAATGGTTTGTTTTGATATAGCCTTCCCTTGTGAAGCTGTAGCATAGGATACAAAGAGCTGGTCCGATTTTCTGAAAGCCTTAGTTTTATCCAAATAGTAACGAAGTTGACTGTGAATGTCCAAGGAATGCAGGAGTCTTTCTCCTTTGTTCTGTGGATTTGGGAAGAAGGTGGATAAGTGGATGGTTTGATTTAAAGCCACACTGGAAACCACCTTAGGCATGAAGGAAGGATTAGTTCGTAGAGAAACTCTGTCTTGATGCAGAATGAGGAAGGGTTCCACTGCCATTAGTGCCTGCAGCTCTGAGACTCTTCTAGCTGAAGTTATTGCTAGCAGCAGGGCAGTCTTCCATGATAGGAACTGTAGATCTGCAGAGAAAGCTGGTTCAAAGGGAGGTAGCGTGAGTTTTTCCAGAACAAAGTTGAGGTCCCATGTTGGTGTAGGTGCTCTCCTGGGGGGCCTAATGTTTTTTACCCCTCTGAGGAACTGCCTTAGAAGTGGATGAGAAAATAAGGGTGGATCCGTGTTGTAGTGGGTTGAAATAGCTGATGCATGGATTTTAATGGAAGAAAAAGACAGTCCTTTGTGCAACATCTCAGTTAAATACTGTAGTATGTGAGGCACGTGAGGCTGGATTGTGTCTTGGCCTTTAGTTTGGTTCCAGGCACAAAACCTTTTCCATTTGTCCGAATAAGCCTTCCTGGTGCTGGGCCTCCTAGCTTCCAGAATAACATCCATAACTGCTTGGGAAAGAGGAGCTGGCTGGATGCTTAGGTGATATGCCATGCAGCCAGGTTTAAGGTTTTCAGCTGGCTGTGAAGAATCTGATTGTTTTGCTGTGTGAGCAAATGGGTAATTTGTGGTAAAATCGAAGGTGGGCCCTGGGCCATATTCCTCAATAGCGGGTACCAGTGCTGGTGTGGCCAGTCTGGGGCTATGAGTATCAGTCGTGGTCTCTCCTTCCTGACTTTTAGAAGCACCCTTGTGAGGAGAGGCAATGGAGAGAAGGCATATACTGTCAGGTTTTTCCAGCTGAATGAGAGTGCGTCCACTTTCGAAGCTTGATGGTGAAGTGTCCTTGTACAAAATTTTGTTAGTTGATAGTTTTGAGGGCTGGCAAACAGGTCTATGTCTGGAAGGCCCATTTTTGAGTTATCATTGCAAATACTTGTGGATCCAGTTTCCACTCATGGGGATCCATGATGTTTCTGCTGAGGTCGTCTGCCGATGTGTTCTTCTTTCCTGGCAGGAATTGAGCTTGTAACTGAACTTGGTAAGCCATAGCTGTGTTCCACAAGGTCATTGCTTGCCTGCATAGAGGGTAGGAGTGTGTACCCCCTTGTTTATGTACCACATTACTGTGGTGTTGTCCATCCTTATTGTAAGTTGTCCTGGATGGAATATATTCTTGAAGGCTGTCAGAGCCTTCTGTACAGCTAGCATCTCTTTTTGATTGATGTGCAGATTCCTTTGATCTGCAGTCCATATGCCTTGAACGCACTGTCCTGCCATGTGTGCCCCCCAGGCATAGTCCGAAGCATCTGTTGAAATAGTTTGCCTGGCTGGGGGCAAGGTGAAAGGCTGACCCTTGTTGAGGTGACATGCCTTTGACCACCATAGAAACTCCTGTTGTAGGCAGGGAATGAGAGCTATCATTGTGTCCAAGCTGTGGCTGTGTTGAGACCATACGCTTTTTAGGTACCCCTGTAATTTCCTCATATGCAGCTTTGCAAATGGTATTAGTAGTATACAAGATGCCATGAAGCCCAAGGCCTGCAGAATTTTTCTTGCAGGTAGTTGGGTCTTTGTTGCGATTGTTTTGAAATATTGAGTCAGTTGTATTTGTCTGGCCTCAGATAAGCCTTCTGGGCCGTTGTATTCAAGCTGGCACCCAGGAATGTCATATTTTGTGAGAGTACTAGTTTTGATTTCTTTTCATTTACTGTGTACCCTAGGCAACTTAGAAGATGTTTTACAAAAGCCAGATGTTGTCAGAGGATGCCCTTGCTTTCTGCTTGGATGAGGCAGTCATCCAGGTATGGGTATATTTGAATTCCTCTCTGTCTGCAGTATGCAATTACTGGTGCCAGGCATTTTGTGAAGACCCTGGGTGCAGTAGATAAGCCAAAGGGCATTGCAGAGAATTGGTAATGGGTTGAGCCTGCAATGAAATGGAGATATATTCTGCAATTTTGTCTGATAGGGACATGCAGGTATGCCTCCTTGAGGTCCAACGTAACTAGCCATGCTTCCTTGCCCAACATGGGAAGTAGCTGCTGTAGTGTTAGCATCTTGAATTTGGGTACTTGTAAGAAGGTGTTTAGAATTGAAAGGTCCAGAATTGGCCTCCAGGCATTGTCCTTCCTGGGAACTAGAAAGAGTCTTGAGTAAAATCCTTGGCCTTGCTCTCGAATAGGTACCAGCTGAATGGCTCTCATGTCAGCTGTAATTTGTTTTTGTACCTCTGCCCATTGATTTTGTGGCAGGTTTG
This sequence comes from Protopterus annectens, assembly GCF_019279795.1. Lineage (NCBI taxonomy): Eukaryota > Metazoa > Chordata > Ceratodontiformes > Protopteridae > Protopterus > Protopterus annectens. The sequence continues at coordinate 1,115,162,459 of NC_056741.1, forward strand.
GCATTCCTCTTTTCATTGGCAAGGTGTGAAAATGGAATCTGTATCCTCGTGAAATTATGTCTAGGACCCATTTGTCCTTTGTGACAATGTGCCAGTTGTCCGGAAAAAGTGCGAGTTTTCCTCCCAAGGGGGCTGCTAAGAGATTGTTGCTTGGCCAGATGAGGTGCAAGTCATTGAGTTTGCCTTCTGGTAGTTTGGGACCTGTCTTCTTCCTCCCTTCTGTGTTGCAGTGCCCCATTGGCGAGGTTTGTACTGGGTTGAGGTTGTCCTCTGCCTCCTGGACGTCTGTATTTACCCCTCTGTGGTCCGTCAGTAGCTGGAAAGGACCAATTTTTTGTTGGCCAATTTCTGCTGAAGCGAGGGGGCTGTACCTGTAGGAAATCTTTGACTGTCCGCATGGATTTAGCCTTATCCTCCATTTTCTTTAAGACTTCTTCTGCTTTAACTCCAAAAAGAACATCCTACTGTAAGGGGGCATCTAGAAGCTTTGCTTTAACATGATCAGGCAGAGTTTGTTCCTTTAACCAAGCATGCCTACGTATAACAGACCCAGTGACAGCTGCTCTGCAGGAAGCCTCTAAAGAATCAAACCCACATTGTAAAGTATGTTTGCCCACCTGTTCAGTTGCATGCAACAGATCCTGCATTTCTTTCAATTCAGACTGTTGAGGGAGTGTGCTCATTCTTTGTTTTAACTGAGATATAAGAAATTGCTGATACTTTAACATGTGAAATTGGCAATTTAGTGCCCTCATAGCTAAAGTGGCTGAGGTGTAAACCTTTTTCCCCTACCTGTCTAGTGCTCTGGAGTCCCTTTCAGAGGGTACAGGATTTTTTGCCAGAGAAGCCTTAGCCCCTTTGGGACCCTGGGAGATGGTCTCTGGATCAGCAACAGGGCTTTTATAAAGAAATTTGTGGGAATCAGGCACTCTATAGTATCTGTCAGGTTTGGCCGGAGCAGGAAGCAGAGAGTCTGGGTTCAAACTGGATTCTAAGTAAACATCATCCACAATGTCTAAAACTGGGGGGATGGCAAGTGGTCTATGTTGGGGGAGTAAAAGAAACTCTCAGAGCCTTTTCTTTGAGTCAGAGTAGTCCTGACCTTCCCAGTGAAAGTGTTTCCTCATAGTGTGCAAAGTTTCCCCAAAGGAGTAGTCTTCAGGAGGAGAAGCTGAGGGAATGGAATCCTCAGCATCAGAATCTTCGTAAGGGGAGAAGGAGTAATCCTGGTCCTCTGAGGAGCCTGAGGAAATGGACACTTGTTCAGAGGATGCATAATCTTCCTCATGTCTAGGCCTTTTGTCAGGATTAAAGAAATCAAATCTTCAGCCATTTTGAGCATCTGTTTCTTAGGCATGGGGCCTTGAACAGGGGACTGAAGTGCAGTCTTTTTAGGTTTAATAGGAGTCTTCATCTTAGGGTACGTTTTAATGGTGAGCGTCGTCGGTCTGAAGACGCCTTCAGAAGCCAACAGAGTTTCTGCAGCACCGATATCTTTTTCAGCGGTGTCGTTGTAGGGGCTGTACAAAATGGCTGCGTCGGCCTGGTACTTTCCGCCAAAAGTTCCGAAGCGGTCTCGGGTTCCAGATCTGCGGTAGTCAGGGGCTGCATCGGAGCCTCACTGAAGACCGGTGAACTGGAGACCGTACCAGCCGAGGCCTCAGAGTCTGGCTTGGGTCTAGGCTGCCTGTACTTATCCTTGCGTTTTTTGTGCACGCCGGTAGTCGGTTGCTCCAACGGCATGGTGTAGTTAAATTTTCTACCAAAGTAGTGTCGTGCGAAATCAAAGCGTCTTTTTATAGTACGCTTATTAAACCTAGCACAAAACGACAACTAGTGACGTCGTGGTCTGGGCTTAGGCAAGGTATGCAGTAAGAATGAAAATCCTTATGAGGTATTTGCTTCCCACAAGAAATACAATTGTTAACTTTTTCTGACATCTGTCTGAGGCAAGAAAAGTTTCCCCAACGGGGTACTTGAATTTATTGAAGAATTCGGTCTGAAATTTGAGTTCGAAAATCTCAGGAGTCGGCCGACCGGCACTTGCGAACTGCTTCTGCTTCGGGCACCGCGTGGCAAGAAAGACTGAAGAAAATGGCGTTGGATGCATTATTTATACCCCTGGCGCACTGACGTCAGGGAAGAAGCGACAGCAACCGACGCCGGACCAAGACTTTGGAATTCCGGCCAACTGCGGGACCGCCTGACGACAGGATAACCCAAGTGTGATGACGGCAGCAGGGTAACACGATGAACATCTAAAACTCTGCTCCACCACTGCTGACAACCTACCACCAAAACAGCTTAAACTAGTTTCAGAGGCCATAGTCTACATGCAAGTATACTGATCAACAGATCAATCCTGGAAGCATATGTTCCTTCCCTGTGAAAGAAGGCTATCATCATCCCTGTCCACAAAGCTGGAAACTCAACAGAGGTATCTAGCTTTCATCCTACTGCAATAAAATTCTCTTTCCCTAAACTCGGATAGAAAATCCTCCTCAGCCCACTGGTGATTTTTTTTTTTTTTTGCCCCATCAGACTTTCCTGGTAAGCAAATGTCAATCAATAAATAAAACACACGGGACTACCAAGTCAAAGCACCTGAAGTGACACAGTGTTTAAGACTATGTTAGCAGAATTCGATAAGCATTCCAACCCTCCAGAGGGCTAGTTCACAGGTCAGTTTGCAGACCAGAAAGGGTAAGGACACAGTTAGCACTGCCCTCTGAAAAGAAACAGAAGAATGTGTCTGTGTGTGTGTGTGTGTGTGCGCGCGTGGGAGACCAAAGTTAGATCAATGACAGATACCATGAGTGAAGTGCTAGCTTATGCATTGGAAACAATTCAGGAAATCCTATAACCACATGGTGGGGTGAACTGTGCTTGCAAAAATCCTATGCGCAAACTTTACGGCAAGCAATGGAATGTGTGACGGTGCAGGTGAGACAAGAAAAGTCGTCCCACATGCTAACTGCTGCTGCAGCTAAAATTAACAACTCGAGATCCATAAGACCAGATAACATTGCTACAGTTTCTACAGAAACTCAAGAAACACCTAACATAACCAATCATGTTTACAAAACAGGTAAAATGCCACCATTTTATCTAACTACTTCAGTAACTGATGCTGAAGTTCTCCAAGAGGGTGTAACAACCTCATCATTAATGCTAATACACTAACTACAGAATAGTGGTGAAATAAAATTTGACACAATTTATACAGATTTAGGAAAAATGAAAACCAATTAAACTTTGACCAGTGTAAACCTACAAAAAGTAGACCACCATTATAATCCCCATCTAATTAGTTGCTCCAAGAAAAACACTATCACATAGTACTCAACTGACATGACCCACAGCTCTCAGTCCAGCTACTTAGAAGTGCAATTATTAACTAGAAAAATCAAAGAGCTGGAAAATAAACTATTTAAAATAAAAAGCTTTATGAACTGTCATAACATTATATCCCTTACAGAATAATAAAGGGTGACTTCTGCCCAGGGTCTAAAAAGCAATATGTGATCCACTTCTACCCAAAAGTCTATGCCTAAAATGCAGCAGTACAGAAGATAACAGTAGAGCAGAGAACTTAACACTTGAAAAATAAACACTGTCCAAGATTTTAGAATAAGCTACTACTGACCATAAGAAACTATCAGAAACAATCCTTATTCCCATATCCATATGTGTTCACGTATAAACATATACATTACAAAAAAATTATAAAATTAAATTGGTGAAGATATAACTCAGCTACCAAACTAGAAACAAACACTTTCACTGTTAGAGATGGATAACCAACCACTGCAAATGTAACCAATGTATTTGCATTTGCAACCCAAATCAAAACCAATGTCACTCTCCGGCAGCGAGACAAACGCACAACACCTCTACCTAAAACACAGATGCTCACCATACACACATCAGCGTCTCTCTGACCACTGTGAACAGACTCCACCTACAGATAAACCACTGTGATACACTATTTTCTTTCAAACATGACCTCAGTAATTGGATTAGTAGTTTTAAATTCATCCTAGTCTTGAATGGCCTAGCCTTCCTTAAGAGGGGAGGCGCATTGTAGAGTGGGGACTGGCAAGGCTCAATGTTTGCAAGACTCGATAGCCTGGAACTTCCTATGACTTAAAATACTATGTTTTACATAATGCACCCTCTTACCCTCATAACTTGCATGTACTAACTCCGTAGTCAGACAACCACAAAGAAAGGGAAATATCTCAGAATTGTGATAGAAGCGGCATGCCACAAGCCAGTTTATAGTCATTCAATACACTGTTACATAAACTTTAACAAAAAAAATCTGACAATGACAAAGCAACTTACAACCAAATCTATGGAACTTGCATAAGTTTACATACATATGAATACAAATAGATATGCGTGTGTATCTATCTATATATATATATATATATATATATATATATATATATATATATATATATATATATATATATATATATATATAGATAGATATAGATATATAGATATAGATATGTATATATATATACACACACACACACACACACACATGTACAGATACGTACACACACAAGTTGTTGTGTCTTTCGGCTTTTCCCGGTTAGGGGTCGCCACAGCGGAACTCCGGTCCGCTAATGATTGGTAGTTGATTTTTACGTGCCGAGTTACCAGCCCTGGCGCACAACCTTCAAGATGCATTCAAGCATGTCTCCATGCAGAAGACGCTCTAGCTGAGAATCGAACAGGACAGCGTCTTACTGTGAGGCAACAATGCTACCGCAGCGCCACACACAATTAAACCTCCATATACATCTATATACATTGCATACGTCTTGTACATAAGACATATATTATATATAACACACATACATATTTTATGCAACACACACACATATACAATATGTATCAAATATAAACATACATAGAAAAAACTACACAACCTTTTATAATACAATTATTAGACATACTTAAACACATATTTACTGCTTTTCTTTAAAGAAAAATTTAACTGGGCTGACGGCCCCATTTCAGCAGAGGCCCAGGAAGAAAGGCTTCAAGAAATTAGTATAAGAATATATACAATTAGATAAAGAACAAATAAAAAACATCTCAGGTATAAGACTTTGCACTTGGGATTGGGTACAAGATTTGGTACAGCCTAACAAATACTAAGAATATAGCAACAGAATGTGGTAATTAGTATGCAACATACATATGCATTTATATCAGCAAAGAAACAAATTCAGTTAGAGGACAGTGCATCACCCTTTAAAATTTAAAAAAAAAATCATCACATAAAAAAAAAATTAAAAAAAGGGGAAACAAAACCTTTGGGAAAAAAACAATTGAAAAACCTAAGTAAACAACCCAAAAAGAACCCAAAAAACATTTTAAAGGAGGACCCCTGAATAAGAACACCCGGGGGGGTTAAAGTTTTACTTTGGGAAAATGGGCACAAAAATAACAATTTTTAAAAAATTTTTTTTTAAAACC